>NC_081219.1:13875866-14013366 GCF_902713425.1 Acipenser ruthenus
TTTTAGAGACACAACCCCTCTCTCAAACCTTCAAGCTCTCATGTGCGGAAAAGGTGGAATTCAGATTATTGTTCACTGAAAAAAAGGGATCCACGTTCCCTGTGCCAAGCGTTTACAATACCACTGGATACAGACAGCCACAGCAGCCAACGCGCCAGTCAGTATCCTTACACGCCCCCAAACGGGGCTCTCAGTGCTGTCGGGATCACAGCAGGATCTGTCAACACGTTACTTTGTGATAAATGCGGTTTCTCTTTCTGCGCTTCTGCAACGCGCATCTTTTAATTACATCTCCCCTCGCCCGCTAAAAGGGGACAAAGGCTTAACGTTGACATGCAATTTAAAAAACAGACAAGCCCGCTGCTTGCAGATTCGAGTCACGCAGGCAGCCCGGCACAACAGGAATTTTGCAACGCTTGGTTTTAAACAATCGTTGCCTGGCAGCGGCTGGTGTCTTAAGTTCCCGTCGGGAGTGCTTTTGTGTGGTTATTTTCGCCACACAATTGTACTGAGGCTGATGCTGCGGTCTCGCATAACCCAGACAGCATGGCACTGATCCGCAATGATGTCTCTCTCTTCCTCCAGGGTCACTGATCGGGCACGTCAGGGGAAGCAAGTCTTTATTAGACTGGAGGTCTGCACCCAAGTTACAGCTCTTTGAACAATGCACCACCGCACCACCTTGTAAGCTGCAGGGCGGCATTGCAAGATGCTCATCCACACAGAACAGTAGCACACTGTAAACACGATGCACTTTACACACAGTATGGGGAGTGATCTTGATCAGCTGTCCTGTATGAAGTGCAGTGGGATTACATGCTTGTCTAAATGTGTTAAAGCAGCGCTTCCCAACCCTGGTCCTGCTGGACCCCTGTGTCTGCTGGTATTCATTCCAACTGAGTTCTCAATTACTTAACTGAACCCTTAATTGAACTACTCGTTAGCTTAATTAGACCTTTTAAATTGTTTTCAGCTTTTAAACAGTTGGGGATTTCAAGTTAACTATACAGTTTTATAAGTAACTTGAAAAATCGGCAATTTAAGAGCTGAGAACAATTTAAAAAGGTCTAATTAAAGCACCTTATTAGTTCAATTAAGGGTTTGATTAAGTAATTGAGTTGGAATGAAAACCAGCAGACATAGGGATCTCTGTGTTAAAGGAGTGCTAATAGTTTACCTGGTATTAGATTGTTTAATATTACTGCAGGGATGGCAATAAGACTCCCATTGCATAGCAGTTGGATCCACTCCTGGTTTCACCAGGAGTTTAATAAGACACCACCTGAGCCTGTAACTGTGCCTACACACTTTGGCTAATCAAGCTCGTATTCAAACCTGGAACATACTGTAGGAGTCTTTTTTTCCCCACTGTGTTGCGAAAGACATGCCAAGAACCAAATGAAAAAAAAGGGCCAAATAATAATTCAAAAAGCGATTTCAAACCCTTGGTTAACACTTCTAGAAGAGCGATCCAGAAGAAGCAACTACAAACAAATAAAATGAAAAAAAACAGAATGACTGCTTACCTCGGGTTGTATCGCTTTAAATACCGGTGCGTCCATTAACGTTATCTGGCTCTGAAAAATAAGGACGTTCAAATTTTAAAAATCGAAATGTATTCCCACATAACACAGCACGTCACCCAGAACTTCAGAATGACCAATCACAATTCTCTAAACAGTAGTTGTTACCTTAAAGTATACATTGGACCTTTTTCTGTTGCAACTTGGAAGTATTTTTTGCTGCTACCTTGTTATCTTGTTGCTGCTACAAAGCTTGTGTACAGAACTTACAGCCAACTGCTCCGGAGTAACCTTCAGCACGTCAAACACAACCGCGTCGTAGCTCTTCTCATAGTCCACACTGCGGCCATCCAGAGAGTCCGAGCTGCTGCTGCCCTGAGAGAGGAGGAGGAAGAAACAGCACATCCATAAGCACCCTCCGCACAAGAGCAAACCCCCGTCATTGAGGAAAATGAGTACACCTTTATTTGAAATAGTCAAGAAATCGACTTCTTTCTTAAAACTAGATAGACAAAGGAGATTCAAATAATGAATAAAAAAAGCCTTTATAAAAGAGTGTCATTTCTGGTAGTGTAGATCCCATGTAAAATATAGATAGATAGATAGATAGATAGATAGACAGATAGATAGATAGATAGATAGATAGATAGATAGATAGATAGATAGATAGATAGATAGATAGAAAAGTAATAAATGAAAATAAATGGATAAATAGACTCAATACCATGACGCCTCGAGGTTTAAATAGAAATGAATGCAAGATTTTTACATCACTTTGACATCACAAACACAATGGATTTAAATAGAAATAAGTGAGTATCGTTGCCATGGCATCAAAAGCATGCAAGTACCTCCACTGTTTGTTTTGGCATTTCTGCTATCTGGCTTTAACCTTCATTTAATTTATGCATTAATGTATGTATTTATTTATTTAAACTCGTGCTACTATACATTTTCAAGTGTTTGTTTTTGAATTGCTGATGTATTTCCATAGCCTCAGTCACCAGCCGTGAATTACCAGCACTGCAGGTTCTGTACCAGCAGTACTTGGGAAACCATGCCCTCTGCTGGCTGAATGTCACTGCTCACTCCCTTGAATGCTGTCACTGCTCACTCCCTTCACACTTGCATTCATGAGGTGTACTATTGTGAGGCCCTGTGCAAAATCGCTTCCACAAACTGTACAGGAAAAACAGACGTCAGAGCACAGCGTCCTCTTGAATGTTAACAGCTGAGCCAGTGGACCATCTAGGGGCTAATAATAAAAATATTACAGGACTGGCCTGGGAAAATACTTCCATATCAAATAATAATAATATTAAAATGATCCACATCAAAAACGATATTACTAAATGATACACCAGCAAAATTACTATGCTGGAATATTAAGAGTCAGTGTGTGTGTATGTATGTATGTATGTATGTATGTATATATATATATATATATATATATATATATATATATATATATATATATATATATATATATATATATATAGACACACACACACACCACACACACACACACACACACACACACATACACACACCACTGCATTTTACAAGCTAGGCATTTGGGATTTGTATGAGAAAAGCTCCGTCTGATTTACGTGTCTCTCTACAAGCAGGACAGCGTTCCAGCGCACAGGAGAGCCATCAGCGTGGAGAGAACCAGAGGGGAGCCAGAGCCTAGACGCCTCTGAAGAAGACAGACACATCTACAGCAGTGCGGAATCAAGGGCTTGCATTAGAACTGCACCCCTTCAAAGGTGTGCTAACAGAGTTCAAAACACATCTTCCTACTTTCTATTAGCACCAGCAACATTATCGTAGTGCTGTTTAATGGAGCGCTAACCAAGGTTTTTAAAAACACTTTATTTATTCGCACAAGCAACCCGAGTGCCCCCCCTTTTTAAAACCATCGCCAGTGCTGTAACGCTCGCTGTACATCAACACTGCTGTAGTTGGTGTGGAGGAGAGAGAAGCCGATTGGTGGGCCTTTAGGGTTGTGTTTTTTAGTTCTAAATAAACAACAGCATGTCAAGTCGAAACCAATATTTCAGGAGGTTATTTATTAACTTTACAAGGTCCTTCTTTGAAAGTATCAGACCTACAGGTGCTTCCTGCAAAAAACACCAGCATAGGAAAGAAATGCAGACATGACTGATAAGAATAGGTACAACCGATCCTCTTCTCATTTGGCGCACAGCCTTTTGCTCTCCCACTGTGCTCACAGAAGGCACTCTCACACCGTTGGAGGCAGGGTCACTGGACATGCAGTGGAAGTGTTGAAGTCTTACCTCTGGAGTGGCTGAGGTGACCACCACACTGGACTTCAGACCATTCCTCTTGTACATGCTATCCGCTAGGCTGTGAGCAGGGGGGAGTTCACCCTCAGCTGGTGCACCAACTGGATTCCGGATCCATCTCTGCAACACACAGGGAGGAAGAGAAAAAGAAAGCAGGACCAGCTAGTTAATGAGGACGCGTAAAAACTCTTCTAGTCTTTATATGGGGACATATGAAGACGCAAATGCATGACAGCTCCATATGAGAATGCAGTTTCTTTCCCATATAAAGCAATCGAAAAATATTTCAATGAAAATTATATTATGTAATAAAAAAATTAATAACTATAAATCACAAAAGTATATATTTTGTAATCCTTTCTGACACAAGGGACACGCCTCCCACGAATGCTAACTTTCTTATTTACTAAAAAGGTGCACAGAACAGGGTTTCAATTTTACCAGCAGGCTGGATCTGGTCATTCAAATAGTCAGTTCCCTCCTCGTGACACTTGAGTCACTCTCCAGTGCATTTTCAGAAGAACCTGTTTGAACAGCAAGCGCTCGGTTCTCGCGTACCCTGGAGCAGTAGCTGGTCTGTGTGCTGTTTCGTTAAGCGCATTTGATTGCTGTGTTTCAGGGGGGTGTGCTGGATGCTGCTGGAGAGTGAGCTGGAAATGTTTTAGTGAATTTGTTTACTCCGTCGTGCTAGTGCTCGAGTTGGAAATGTATTCAGTGGCACAGGTTGCACATTTTCAAAGCTAAAAATAGTTTTCAAATCTGGAGACAAACTTAATTGGTTTACTTACTAATGGCATTGGTAATGAATGCACAGATTTCTTTTCATGCTTTAGAAAGTCCGGTGTACCGTTTTAAATGTAAACCTAGTTAACATGGTGTCATGATTTCCCATTAACACAAACACTGACCAAGCAACTAATCGCAGTCAAAAGAAACACACAAGCACCCCTTCACAAGTACAACAGCTATGCTAGACTGCCCTCTAGAGTAACCTGGCTAAACAAAACTGAATGAAGCAACTAAAACACATTGAAAACAATGAATGAAAGGGTATTAGAAAGTGGGTCATGGTACGTATGTGTCCGCCTACCAGTTCTGCATAATATTTAGGGCACTGCAGCGTTTGCGGGACTCGTCCAAATCTTTAGCATGTGATTTTTGTGAATTCTGTGTTGCAGGCAATGAAAGGGGTGCTCTTCCCTGCCCTGTGCGTTGGGTAAATCAGATCCACCAATCAAGAGCCAGGAAATTCCAGATGATAATCTGCTGTGTGACATCAGTGGCGCAGTCGCCCTGCAGTCACACGGCTACAGTTCAGCAGGAGTGTGGATTGGCATTTCTGCCTCCTCTGTAATTCAATTACAGTGAGTCCGGGTCAGGGATTAAGGCAGCGGAGGCCTTGTATTTTTAAATGCTGCAGTGGGGAGAGGATGTCAAATTAACAAAGGCACAGAGTTTACCATTCACAGGCTACACTCTCCACAGCATGCCCTGTCTAGATAAGCACTGGAGAAAAATGTGCATTACTATTGTACCATGTCTTAGTATAGCATTTACACCACATCTCAATAAATGCAGAATAATGTGGCTGTAAATAACTGAAATAAACAATTAAATTAATAGAATTCCTGTAGCATAAACTACTACTACTAGTAGTAGTAATAATATTAATAATAATAATAATAATAATAATAATAATAATAATAATAATAATACAACTTTTTAATTCCTGCATAAGGGTTAATCTGAGTTTAACTAAATAAAAAACATCATTTGCCCCATTTTCTCAATGTGTAATGCCACACTTGGCCACCAGATGGTAGCAATCTGCACCCAGTGCCTCGCCTTACACCAGAGGAGAGGCCTGTCAACCTACACGGTCCGCCCTGTACAGGAACCCAATCTGGTCTTTGGGAGTGCAACGCTTGTGTGTAAAACGCACGTTCCTCCTTCCTCCCCAGCTTGTCGTTATCCACCAGGAAACAACAGAAAAACGCTGCCGAGGAATCAACGGAGCAAGAAGAAAGAGAAGTGAACCAGACACCTGCATGCCTCCCTGGGCGTCTCTGAGAACGTGCAATGACGTGACTCTAGCCTGTGGCCATTAGCTGCTATGAGAAGAGCATGCTCACAAAGGGAAGGGAGGGTGAATGATCATTGGTCTGTTCAGGGGTCACCAGCGACCCGCTTTATTTTGTGTAATCGGGGTACACAGCCCCGGAGACAGACCTGCCCCGTGAACGTGAACCCCTCGTGTTCATTCATTATTCCAATGCATCGTGTGGTAACAGTGTGCAACCAAGGCTGTTTAATTAAACAAGGGAAGGAATTGAAATGTGTGGAGTGGTGACTGAGCATTATGCCAACCCAGTGAAGTGCTTCTTCAAAGAAAAGGGCACCGTGGCGAGAGGAACGAATCAGCTCTGCTGTGGAGGGGGGGGGGGGGGGGGGAGACACACATAAACTTACTCACACATACACACAGAGAGTGACACACACAATCCCACAGACACAACCACGCAATGTTACACACACACACACACACACAGTCACAGTCACACAGAGTGGCATACTTGTTGGCACCAGGAAGCTGGTTGGTATTCAAATAGGTTTCCAAATAGCTCAGGGCCAACTATTCCAAGAAGCTGAAAAGAAGAAAGAATCTGAAAGAATGCTGACATGGATACCTCCTATCAGACCACGTTATCAGGAAACTAAACAGCGTGCAGAACAGAATGCATCAGATCCGGATTCATTCGTTTGTGTTCCATTTTGATCATTAAAGTAATTCACACACACGCTTTTTCTTCTTAAACTTCACATGATAAAGGGACCCGGGTAGTGCTGCAAGCTTTGTGTTGTGACGTGTAGCTCACCGAATCAACATCAACATGGTTTCTTATTTATTTTTCATCTCTAAAATGCGCAGCGAACACAAAGATTTGTTTTGTCAGCCAATTATCGACCCAGGATAAAAGTGGGACTGAGATCGAACAGATCCCTTTGAAGTCTTGGTGCAGCTCAAAACTGATTTCAAATTTGACACCTGAGTGAAATAAAACTCCACTTTGAGGATAAAAATAAAGGCTAATCCACTCAGCTGGATTGCCCCTTGACCTGGTTTATGATCACATGATCACATTAATATAGAAAACAGCACGAGGGCTCGTATTAAAAACAGGTATAAATTATAAATGCAGTTTATCCGTATAGCCCAGCTGAGATAAAAAACAAACCCTGCCCAGGGATTCTGTGGCAGAGAATAAATGAAATACTGTTTCAAAGGCGGTTTACTAGCAACCAAGACACTGGGGTCACCCACAAGGAGAAGGAAAAAACAAAAAAAACACCTTTTAATCTGAATAGCGCTCAGCAGTGTGTGCGTGGATATTTAAATCGTGCTCTGCATGGCTATTTTGATCAAAGGGTTGCTTTGTAAAGGTAAATGCTATTGCAATTAATCCGAGTGATCAATGCAGAAGTGTGGTGGAGGAAGCCAAAGCATTTAATTCCATCAACAGAATCCCAAATCAACGTGAAATCTCCCCCCCCCCCCCCCCTTCTATATCACTCTTTAAGCGCTGGCATCTTTGGTCGTCATGGTTTCCACTCAGTCAGGAAGTCGAGTCATGTTGCTGTGTGTTGTTATTTTAAAAGATAACAGTTTAACGAGCACAGCAATGGCAGATCTTTGAACCCAAGTCCTTGGTAGAAGACTTCACAGTATTTTGCCTCCTGCTTAGTGCTCAGCGGTATGTGAGAAAATATCCATTTCAGGCACCGCTACAATGACCTTCACGCGCTGCGAGGGAGACAGGACCCCTTTATCAAGCGGACAGTGACCTAGAGAAGGCTGTCTCAGCAGCGCGCTCTGAAACCCAGACTCCAGAGCCAGATATCTCCACTGCACCCCCTGTACTACTGTATAAGCAGCTAGGAAACTTAAACACACTGACTTGCCAACTCTCTCGATCTCAGAGCAGTTAAATGACACTGCATCTGAGATCTAAAGATGTACATCTAAAGATCGACATGCACAGTACAGCAAGATTCAAACTGCCACCAGCGATTGTACACTACCTGGCCATTCCTCAATTCTCTGCCTTTTTCACCACCAGTGTTCCCCCCCCCTTATGATTTGATCGATCTTTTGAGAGCACTTTACAGCACTAAGGAACCCATGCAAACATTTCCCCCACATCATTTAATTAGTTCAGTAGTACACAGTGCTGTATCTATAAGTGAAGATAACTCACCGTTTAAATAATTAGCTACATAGAAGCAGATTACATGAATCCTACACTATATAACATTACAAGGTCTGATGGCCACATTAATTAATTCATGAATGCACTGTTGGAATGTATTTTACCAGCACAAGCCTCTTGGAAGTAAATGGTCTCTGGAGACCAGTGAATGAAAGCAATGTTTCGATGGCCAGTTTAATTACAGGGCACTTAACTCCCTCACTCTCTGGTTTCTATGCATTTCAGCTACCTGTCTTCAGTACAAAATCTGTCCCATTGCAAAGTAAACACATTCGTATTTCTGCTTCTCACTTCGGTTATTCAGCGGATCCATTTAGACAGTCAGTGCAAACCCTCACACATGGGGGGGGGGGGGGGGGGGGGTCGTCGATGGAGGAATCTAAAAGAAAGAACACAACACTGCCATTTGAGAGACACAAACAAGAAGCAGCTGTTTTATTTCACTTTACAAATTGTGCTGTGTCTGCAGATAAGACAGATTCATACATTTGATCAAAACTTGCATATGCATTTCTGCACAGAAACCACTGCTTCATATACAATGGCAAAATGACTTTAGAGCAAGTTAGCACTTCATTATGAACTTGAACTGAAGTACCTGCCAGCCAAGTGTTTGCATTTAGCCATCCATCAAAGTCCCTCAAGTCTACTGTCTTACACATCATGACTAAAAGCACTTTGCAAACATCGAGGGGGGGGGGGGGGGGTCAGCCTTTGTATACAGTGGAATACATGTCGGGGATAACCATCTGCATAACGAATCAGGTTAGGTATCTGAGGGGCAGGCAAGTATGTGCTGCACATGGCAGGTGCTCATGATCTTCTGTCTAACCCCTGTACATGCTGAAAGTACTGGTGTGAGGTTGGGGATCAAATCCAGCAATATCAGTATCTCATTGGCTAATCCAACACAATGCAGAAAGAGCACACAAAGTTTGCAAAGCTTAGCCATGCCAACCACTCAGGTATCCACAAACACAACACTACTCTTAGCTACTGCAGAGTTGCTAAGACAGCCCTGATATTTGAAGACGTTTATGTGCCTGTTCTGAAGACAGAAACTGCATTTTCCTTTTCCAGCTAAGGAGTCGATAATTTAGGAACCGCTGCAAGGCTAAAACAAAAGGACAACCTTTTAAAACAAGGCAAGTAGGATCGAAAATAATAAGAGGGGAATAAAAATGCACAATTGTATTAACCTTCTGCGAGCATTGATTTCAGCAACAAGCTCTGTGGGTTTCAGTAGAACTGGCCAGACTGCTTAGTGCAGAATATAGAGAGGTTGCACGACCAATCAGAAATGCAATAAGATAGAAAAGGATGTAGTGTCTGAAACTGCATGGCTGTAAGTGTGATTGCTTGAGGTCTTGCACTCTCTGATAGCAGCTGTGAACTGAAATGTTTTACCCACTGCTTTGCATGTTTGTTACCACTGTAGCTACTAGCTGAACGAAATCAGTGTTTGCAAGATAAAACTCAATTTTATGCACCAAAACATTTTGAATTAAAATCAAAAAGATCCAATAACCTGCACTGGTGCATAGTAATTTCACAAGGGATCTGAAAAAAAGAGGATTAAAATGATCAAATCATTCAGTTATTGTAACGGAAGGTGTAGGAACAGGCAGTGTCTAAATCACATACATAAACACGGTGTCTTCAGATGAAAATGTGTCATGCAGTAAACACAGTCATCTAATCTTAACACTCGAATCCACACGCATACAGTACAGTACTGCACCAAACAAAGGCTTCAGACACACTTACAAGAAAACACACCAGCGTAACCCAACAGCGAAAAGAGTCACAGATCTGTCAAGAGATTAGAGGAAGGAGGTGACAAGCAGAATTAGATCTGGAGGCGCTTTGCCTCTCTCAGCACGTTGAACTTGTAAGAAGCGTTACATTGCACACCAGCACAGCTAGCACAAGGAACTGAAACCACAGCACACTGCAGGAGGCGTTCGTTTCGGTTTACTGTGCGTCGCTGAAGCAATTGCACGAACACCAGCTTCTTTACTGAACTGAAACAGTTTAAAAGAAGTCAAAAGTTGCACCGTGTTGCCAATAAAAAAAAAAAGTGTTAAACGCTGCAAGAAAATGTGTTCCTTGGCCTTGCATAGTAAATACACCAAAATACAGTTTTAATAAGTATACAAAAATATCAATTACATTACACTTTAAATTCAGTGCACCTCGTTGTTAATGCATATAATTTAAACTTCTGTGTAGTCACTAAAGTAACCGCATCAGCGATTACATGTTAACATGCTCCCAGATTAATGGCAGGTCTATAGCAAAATCAGGGTCTGTGAAATCCGTTGATAACATAAACATGCATTAATGGGTTTGCAGAAAAGAAGACTGGGCTTGTTTGTCCCTTAACGTTACCGGCGCTTCCTGTAACCTTGAATGAATGTTGTAGCCTGGAGCTACTGCAACTTTCTGACTTGGATACAAACTACCTTAAAAAAAGTCTAGCTTTGGAAAGTTATACAAATGCAAAAAAAAAAAAAAAAAAAAAAAGATAAATATGTACATAGCTTGGGTTATTTATCTAATGCTCGGGCAAAAGCTTGTTAATTCTTTTTTAACAGTGTGTGCAGTCAGTGCTGGAGCCTGATTTGTTTACTGGTTTGCTTTTTTTTTCTTTCCTTAGGAAATGCTGCTGCAGAGGGTGAACATGGAACCACAGGAGGAAGCTGCTGAAGAGAGCCTGTCATTCAGAGTCAATGTGGAGCTGCGGTATTGGCTGGGGGAGCACAGCCAGGCAAGGCTCAGACAGCTTGGGGCCCTCTGTGTGGACGAGGTCACCATCAAAGACCAATACTACGACAATGAGTCATTCACGCTGGCGGCCAATCAGGTGTGGCTCAGTAAACGAAACAGGCACTGGCACCTGATCCTGGGCCAGAGGGCACACTTCAACCAAGCCTACGGACAAGCGCAGCGGGAATCTCAAGCAAGCCCACCAGAAAGTGCCGGCAATCTAAAAACCAACGGGGCAGGCGGAAAGGCCGACCAGGAGATTAAAGGAGACATCTCGTCGAAAACCCGAGAGGGACAGCAAAAAGTTTCTTCTTCTGATCACCTGATCAGCAGTTCAGTGACTTCTTCTGCTCCTGGTCTGGACACAGACCTCAGTTACTGCGAGCTCACTACAGACAGAGAGATCATTGAGCGCTTGGCCCAGTGCCTGCAGATTGCTTTGACGGCCGAGGATAGAAGAAACATGACAACGGAAGCCTTTCTGAAGCTGGCAGGCATCCACCACTACGGCAGCTGGAACGTTACCAAGAAGATAACTTACAAGCTGGGGGATACCTGCGACGTGGTTATAGAGAGAGACGAGTCGTCCCCTCCCAGGCAAGCGGCTGTGCTGACGATGGAGGCTGACGTGCTGAACATCGTCAGCGAGCTGGAAAAGATGGAGAGGATCGCGACGGAACTGGAGCTTGAACCAGCTTCTTCAGCCAAGTGATGCATTTCACATGTCCCTTTTTTTTATTACCAAAAGGATTGTTTTTAAGTCTTGTAAGATGCTGAACAATGATCACTTCATTAACTCTCAAAAAAAATAAAATAATAATAATGATTTTCTCTAGAAGGAAAACCATGTATTTTCTTTTAAATTATAGTGAAAAACACTATCTGGCCATTAAACAGTAAAACTCCCTTTGGAATAAAAGGTAAAAACTAACACCTTAAAAAGAGGATGGGGGGGGGGGTGGGGGGGTGGGGAGCGATTCCAGTCACAATATTAATACAAATTTTTGCTCATCTGTAAAGATGTAAAGATATATTTCTGTGGAGGGTCTTTTTTCAGTCCTGTTTGATATGCTTTTTGTCTTTAAAATCTGAAATAAATATAATGTTTCAAACAAGGCACTCAGTAATAATTACACATTCAAACTGGAATGATGATATTTTTTAAGAAGACACAGCCTCTGCAAACAGGTTCAGGCTGGTGGTGTATTTCCACTTTACAACCAAGTTACTTCTAAATGCCTTGCTGGCAAAGTCTACTGGACACATTGGAACACGCAGAGTTCGGAAAGAGACAGCATTAATAATGAGCTGCAGCCTATTCATAAAACATGGGACACATGCTGATTCTTGTAGGCTTCAGAATTCATTTCTGGTTAAAAGAAAACATATCTGCTGTCAAGAAATCAATTCAAAATACAGAACTGGTTTAAACCAACATTTGATTTTCATCGTTTCTCTATATAATAAAAAAAAATATTCGAAAAGACTAATTTTGGGTATGCCAAGTTACAATTTTGCCCTACGAAATATGCAGTGGATTCAAAGATTTAAATCCACTACAGACACACACAATGGGGTCTAGCTGAGTTCTGAGTTCCTGCCTTCAGCTTTGCAAACTGATGCCAGTCTGAAGCTGTCCTAAAATAGTACTGGAACCCCCACAGCAGTACACGAGTCGAGGGCCAGCTTCTTTCAATGCAATAGCTTGCAGGTTGTGCATCTACTTTATATTATACTTGATAAGTACTTAAGTGCATAACCTGCATCTGGATTTCCTCAGGGGCCACTTACTGTAAGTTCTCTAAACAAAGTGCTCCCCTAGATGAACTGCTATAAAACGTCTTGCTTTCATTTTGCATCTTCACGCTCCATTGCTTTAATGTCTGCTGAAGTAATTTATATAAAAAGACATCTGGTATAACCGTGATTTCATGTACAGATGGGCCGTCTTAATGCAAATCAGTTTTCAATGATATTCTATTTCACAAATCAATCTGAAGGCAATTGAATTATCTGGCAGGTCATTGTGCATGGGCATACTCTATGATACTGCAGGAAGCTGGAGGCATGGTGACTGGCTATGTTACTAAGCAATACAGCATTGCTCAGCAAACTGATATTGCAATGCAGTCCTACTGTATATGAGTTTGCTGTGCAGTGCTGTAGTTCTCAGTAACTAGTCAGCCCTCATGCCCCTAGCTTCCTGCAGGCTTGCTATGCTGCTCTGTCTTGACAGGGAGCTGGAAGGGATTGTTTCTCCCTCAGGCTCTGGAGATTTCAAAGTGAACCACACAGCACTCTGCATCTTTAATTGTGTGTTGCATAAACCGCCACAGCGTTTCTAAACAGCAGATTCATTACCTTCCACTGCAGGATCCAGTAAAGCGAAGGAACACTCTGTTAATGAGACAGAGAGAGAGAGCGAGAGCGAGAGAGAGAGCGAGAGAGAGAGCGAGAGAGACCCGTTTGTTCCTGAAGGAAGCACACACACACACACACACACACACACACACACACACACACACACACACACAGGTCTACAGATTTCACTGGCTGGAAAGAAGAGGAGTTGACTTGGCTTTTTATTTGCAAATGTTGTTAACTGCATACATTACTAACCAAGATTTGAAAATCTATCTTCTAGCTGCTTTGTTGCACATGCTAATTCCTCACGGTCCCCCTTTTCACTGCTGAAGATGGTTTTTGCTTGTGTTTTGTACTTCAGTTTGGACTGTGCAGATGCAGATGCAGTGTTGCGGCTGCTTTCTGGTACAGTACCTGATCACTGCATGTGTCGCACTTCAGACTAAACCCAATCAGACCACATGAACGGATGCAGCCGTTCAAAATATAGCATAGTAGCTGAAATATTTGCACACCCTGAATTAACAAAAAAAACATGCAAAAGACCCTAAAGATTCTGAGCACAATAAAAGGAGGATCAGTACTAATGTCACTAAAGCTGATATGAGGCCAGATACCTGATTTCAAAAGAACCGGTTTCAAAGTATTATTGTACATCACTTCTTTAAACAAGCGGATGCATGGTATTGAATAACAGTTAGCATTTCTACCCCCTATCAAAATGATCTGTTGCTTATCTGAAAACACACCAGTTTGGATCTGCTTATGCATGAAAAAGAAAAACAAGTGTCTATGAATAAACTAGTTTTATACTGTGCTGTAAGCCTGGGTGGGGGTGGTAGCTGACTGAACGCAGACTGAGGCTAGCCTGTTTTCTATGATACACTGTCCTGCTCAAGATAATAATGCACATGGTCAATTTCACTACGAATCAAAAATGCTTAGCTTTGGAGACGGGAGACTTTGCTGAAGCTACAGTTTTTTTGGTGGAAGACTCCAAAGCTCTGTTACAGCAGCTGCTGAATCGCTGATTGTGGTATTTTAATGTCCGAGTTACTACAAGTGACAATACTGCAGCTTCGGTATGGCTGTCTGGCGCCTCCACAATACAGCTCTTTGGATTTGGAGGTGAAGGATACCTTAAAAGACTTTTCAAGGGTTTCATCAGACTGCTGGGACTACTGGGTAGCATGTCTGTTAAACTGGTCCCACATGGTTCCTGAAGAGCTTGCACATAAATGGTAGTTGTACCTCTCAAGTGTCTCTGTATACAACACCATACGGAACTCAGATTGATCTATCTGATTGATAAGTATTACAGCAAACTTCAATAGGTCTCTTTCTTTCATCCCAGGACCATGTCTTGGCCTTTCCAGCTCAAGTGGACCCCATTCTGGGGAGGAGTTTCTTCTATCTGTGGTTGGCGACGATACAGAAAGCACATGTTTTTTTTTTTTTGTTTAATGATCCCTTTTCATGGCAGTACTGTATTGTTAGCCACCTACTTCAGCGTGCTTCACAGGAGACCAGTGCTTGCTGGGAGTTCAGACGCAACTTCACTGGGCTTGTAAGGACAGTAAAGTGATTCAGGAAAAGGCACTAAACCAATGACAAGAGTCTGCCTCATCCCAGCAGCTTCAACACTGTCAAAAGTCTGGCAGCAGAAAATCGGATCAATCAGTGCCTGTACATAGGCATTCCTTGTATTTAGTTGAAGATGCATGAATATACAGTATCCACATGTTACAGGATTGTGAAATAAAGTCATTATAAATCTTTCTTATAATGCTTTTTTGACATGGCTTATGACACTGTATTGCTCTAACCTGTTATTTCTTTTTTCAATCACATTTCAATATGTCTTCCTTATTTAGAGAGACTCAATTCTACTGCTTATGAGAGTTAAAAAAAACATGCAATATAACTGAATACATATGCTAAACCATTTCCTCTGTTAATACCATGAAATAGTTCCTGAAATATTTCCCCCAGGATTAAATGTTGATTAAATTGGACCTGTAGTTTTTAAACAAATTAAGGCCAGAAGCAATTGTATAGCAGATTTTCTCCACACAAGGACTGTTACAATGTATGTAACAGGATACTCATTCATTTCTACAGCAGAAAATATACTGTAATAGATCAACCAGCTCATCAAGCTATGAAGGCAAAACAAAAAGGATGGGAAGGAGGCCAAGTTTTGCACATTTTCGGGTCCTGACTTCATATTCAACCCTGACAGAACTAAATGGAAATGGCTGTAATCCCACAGTACAGACATGGAGCCTTTGACTCAGTGTGTGGGGAGAGGATGATGAAGGCTCCCAGCTCTCTGCTCGTAGCCCATTCAACTGCCTTTGTACTACACTAAAGATACACAACAGGATAAACAGAATGCACTGGCCACCTTGCGGTTTAACAAACGTTCAGGAGGCACCTACGGTACAGTATGGCAGCTTCTGCCACAGCGACAAAGATTTTAATCAGAGAGTGTCAATATGACTGATCGGGCCCATGTGATAGGGAAGTGTAGCAATACCAGGAAACATTCGATGCAAGGTCTGAAATTCCAGGACAAAAATACCTTGCACCGCAGACAAGTACATGTAGAGGTACAGGTACAGGTACAAGTACAGGTACAGATCACGCCCGTGTTCCTAAAAAATGTATGATGCTAGCGTTCAGCTGCAGCAAGCGAATTAGGACACCAGTTCCACTTGTTTTATCTTAATTACAGTACCTGTGCTGGCAGCTTCATACCCCTGAGATCCTGAAGCTCAATTATCATTTAAGACAGGGGAGGCTGATAATTATTATTACCCTGCTTGGTGGGTTACTTAAAGTATCTCCAGTCTCATTGCACCCTGCAAGTCATGGCTGCTTTTAAAAAGCATGTACAGAATTAGGGAGCGTGCGCACTTTAGCAATACAACATCAATACCTTAAAACACTAGAGAAGGCCATTCGAAGCCAGCAATGTGCGGTCAGTTCCCAGCTGATAATTCATGAAATAAAAAAGGTTCTTAGTTGACTGATCCCAGTGACTCACCAGCAATAACGTGGCTTTGGACCCATACCGTACACTCCCTGCTCACCGTGCACAGAAGCATCTCCTATCCGGTCTGCTTCAATTCAGTCTCCAATACAAACTCCACACATACCTGTATAGGGCATTTGCTTTCCGTGTTGGGAGATGGGGCTGGTTTGGTTGCTTACAGCAACAGCATATCAACAAAGAAAACAACATCGGAGAGCTATCTTTTGACTGCCATAATAAAAGCCAACACAATAAAAACGAAAAGTTTCAAGGTTATTCTTTGAAAATGTTATTAGTCAGGACATCAAAAGAAACTACAGAAGTGTTCAAGGAGCTTTGTTTTACAAAGTGCTTGGGGTGGTCATTACATTAGTGAAGCCAGCCAGTGAAACGGAAAGCGGCTGGCTGTGTACTGTCTGCACTGTAGTGCTGATTTATGTTTGACTGAAAGTAAATGAAGTTAAACAGATACGACTCACAGTCTCGGGGGTTTGCAGGTTTAATTAAAAGATATCTTTCCTTGACATGCAAAGAGTTCAGTTAAAGACACCCTAACTCGTGCATTGAGAGAGAACTCAATCCTTCAAGCCCTAACAAAAGTTTACGACGGTATTATTGAACCATGCTTTTCCCATGGCTATACTAAGCATGTGCCATCGTTTACCCTGGTTTGCCATGTTTAATACTGCAATATGCTTTAACATACCTCGCTATTCTTTACAGTGCTTACCTGTGCTTTACCATGCTTTCACTGCACTTTAGTACACTTTGCTATGCTTTTACTGTGGCAAAGTTTTATAATGGAAGAGTCTGATTGGTAATAAGCTAACTTATACGCAACAGAAGCAGGCTGGTCACTTGAATATCCCGGACCTCACCTCCCTGGGTTCTGCTGCTTACTGCAGGTTCGGTGGGTGAAAAGATGGGCTTGACGATGGGAACCCGTTGATCGGTAACGCGTTTGCAGTGGGTAAAATAACCGATTGATAAAGAGCACGGCCGTGTGGTGTGCAGGGTTAGTCATATAGTCAGGGGAGCGCAGATTCGCTGGGGATCCCAGAGGGAGAGTCACATCGGCCCTGGTGCTCCCGGGGGTTAGGGAGGCAAAGCAGGCAGGGACTGTTTCTCCTCATCATGCAATAGCGCACCCTACTGGCAAAAAAACTACAACAGTAATTTCATATTAATTCCGCACACCAGAATAAGGCCTCCCGTCATTTAACACAGCGTGCTTGTTGCTAAACGCTTCTTCGTGTCTTTTAAGGGTTTCATATTTATTGGTGCATTACCTGCTTCGTTAGTGTCCAGTAACCAACCTGCAGGACCCCAGCTCATGATAGATAAGAGGACGGAAGATTTATTTGGCTCTGAACTAACCAAGCCCCCCCCCTCTATAGAACCGATCACCCATTGAGCGGAAACCCCAGCATTGCACTGCATGAAAACCCTGCTGCGTTTGACTGCTTCTCAGCCCCTCGAACCTCTTCTGTCAAGCATCCTGTTGAGCTTCATCCCCGGCAGCTGGACCCCTTCATCTCCAATACTGACCTGGCCCTTATCAAAGTTCAGCTCAGTATTTTTGGCGTCACCCTGATCCCCCCCCCCATGCTTTTCCCATGGTTATACTCTGCATTTACCAGTTAACCCTGGTTTGCCATGTTTATTAATATGTTTTATCATACCTTGCCATTCTTTACCATGCTTACCTGTGCTTTAACATGCTTTCGCTAGGCTTTATTACACTTTGCTGCACTCTATTTAATTCAATGTACTTCACATTTATTGACTTATGGCCCACAAATGAAAGGCAACGTTTTCTAGGTCATGTCATACTGGTCTACTCCACACATCTATCCCATAACCTCATTTTCTTCTGTACAGTGCCAAGTTTCTTCATGTTTTATTAAATCTACAAGGCAGGTTGCCATGGATACAGTAACCAAATCCTGCAAAGAGTCATGACATGCTGATGCAAATATTACCAAAGGTTTGCCTTGTCAGTGTAGCTTTCATTGAGGTTTTCCCTCCAAACAATGTACGGACACTTTAAAAAATATATATATTTTCACTGTAACAGCAAACTGGCACAAAACGCGAGACGCAGTACTGAACGAATGAGAAGACGCCGCAGCTAACAACAGACTAGTGTTCATGCTGCTGCTGAATAAAGATCTTTCATTTCAATACGGATTCTCCAGCGCTTGACAGCGTTAGCAACAAATCACTTGCTGAGATTACCTTGCATTATTTTCATAGATTTAAAAAGCTGAGAAGCAAGGTCAGTCTGCCCATTAGGGCTTTCATACCGTACCTCTGATAACACAAGACAGACAATCCATTCAGCTCTTTTTTAATCCGGGAGCAAAGTGCCAGAATTATTTACTCTCTGTATCAATAAAAAAAAAACACCGAATGTATTTAATGTAACTACTGCATGGGTTTCTTGCTGAAATAGTTTCTTGATAGTTCAGTAACCTTACTAGTGTCATTTTACAGTTTGCTTTTCAATCTGTCCCCCAGTAATACTGTATGTAGCAGCTCACCTTCAAATAACTCTGCCTGCTTATTTGTATTCTCCCCACATGAGGGTTGCATCCTGTGCGTCCCAATGAAGCAGCATCTCTGCAATGCACAGGCTGCAAGAGGGGCTGCCAGTGAGAGTGTTAATTACTGTGTTCCTGCAGGAATATAAAGCCATGCAAACAATGCAGTGGAGAAATATCAAGACACGTCAGGATATCTTTAAACAAATGTCTGTGAAAGAGATGGAAGGCAAGCTGCCTCTCCTGCGGTGTCACCCACAGGGAGCGCTAACATCAGCACCCGTCACATTTTAATAAGCGATGGCTGATACTCTCCAGCTGTTATATGGAGATTGCATTATCCCACAAGGCCAACTACAGCAAAATCTATTCATGTAAGACCTAACCACAGTTAAGACAGCACAGCTGTACTAGGAAACGACTCGGAGGGGCAAACTCATTTTAAAAGGCAATCAACTGCATAGCGTGTTTCTCTGTTTCTTTTTCGCTCTGCTGGAATCATGAATCCTGCCCTGGTTATTTCACAATGTGCTTATCAGGCTGAGCCCGTTCGCAGTGTCTGTTAATGGTTGAACAGGGGCGGGCTGGATTAAAGCAACGTTGTAAAGCGGTGACTCCTTAGATAACCGAGTAATTGCAGTTTGCAGACTTGTCACAATGTAAGAAAAATAGCCTAAGGAAGGAGAAATAGAAGAATGACCTATTGTTGTTAATACCTATTGCCGTCGTGCAAGCCCAGTCAAACGCATGCCCAGTCTATGGCTCACGCTGTTCCCCCTGTCATTCTCAGTGGTTCCTATATTCTTTTCAGTTTTTGATCATTCTGTGTTAAGATGCTCAGGATTTGCACTCCAGTCCTTCTAGTTGCTGTCGTAAGCATACGTACTATAGGCCAGATCAACCAATCTCTTTTTATACTAGTAAGCACCAGTGCCAGCTAATGATTGCAAACACTGTAAAAAGGTAAAGGGCATGTATTGTATATATGTTTCAACTGCTTTATTAGTATGGAAGAAAATACTGACTTTACTGTAATGCATTTTAAAAAAGGCCAGCAGAACAATGATGTCATTTGAATATGCCAGCCTTTTAAAGTGCATAGTCAGTGCTATCTACAGGGGCTTACATTAAGAGACATATATAAGCTTTGCTTATTGTCCCCGTTGCTGAAGTAGCTAGTGCTCAATGTCTGCTTGCAATCTCCCAGAATGCAGTGCTGTTAAACTGAACCGTGTTCCTGTTTTCACACATCGATGTTTTGCAGCCTTGACCCTTATACAGCAAAGTCACAAAAGCTCTGTCAAGCGCTTCATGTTTTTTGGATTAAATGTCGCTTCACGTCAAGTCCTCCTGAGCTTGCAGCAGCCCACGCTTCCCTTCCCGATGCTTGTGGCAGACAGCGGTGTAGCAGGAATTTTTTTTTTAAACACAGAGCATTTGCCCCAAGGTTACATCTTTACTCTCATCCTCTGTCTTTTCAAGCTAATTCGGGTTGACGTGAATGTCAAAGAATGTCACACAATACTTTACAGTAAACAAACAAAAAAAAGAGTTCCCAGGGCAATGCACCCAATGCAAGTGCATGACTTAAACCCACTCCTGTAGTTAAGGGATAAATCAACAAAGCTTCACAGCACTGGAGCAGCAGACCCCTGCATTTCTGATATCTGTTAATAGCGATTTCTATAATCTTTTGTTCTGAATGAGTTTCCTTTCTTAGGGGAATTCATTTAAAGTTCGCTCATCAGAGTCCCATCAGATGTACATTGATCTTCTTTTTTTTTTTTGGAGGGGGGGGGTATTCATAGACCAGGAGTGGGAGGGGCAGCTTTGCCCCCCCCCCCCCAGTCTTATAGCAATAGGAGACCCCCATACTCACAGCGTATTGAAGCTTGGTGGATATATCCCATGCAACAATATATCAGTTTGTACTTTTGAACTCTGAAGGGCAATTTATAATTTTAAAAAAAGAAAAAAGTTCATTTTTGAAATGCATGAACCAGCTCTGCAGTCCTAGTTAAATCGTGTTTCTGTCATCACAGCGTTTCTCAAACACTGGTAGCCTTCTGTGAGTGTAAGCTTGCAAGCAATGAAATACTCATTAATAAGATGAGCACGCTCCCAGAACCAGCTTCCAAGTTCAGTATGCTAATGCTGCTCCCTTTCCAAAGAGCTGTTAAGTAAACTGCAAAAAAAACTTCAAAAGGCATTTTTCATTTCCTACTCAAATGCAAACGTACAACCAGAAAGATTCTCCAGTGACGTTGGCCAAGAGGAAATTCAGACTGCTGCAGAATACAGTATCGAGTGCTTCGAACTACAAAACGTGCAGCGTAACTGCAATACAATATCAGCAAGCTCATAAAGCTCTACTGCTGAACAGCTCGATTTGTATATAGGGTTAAGGCTGGATTGAATTTATATTAACCCAAAGCTGTGCGCACAATATATTGACAAAGACTAAATATATCCCTGCACTGAATTTTTCATTCTTAAATTTAAAACCTTATTCTTTACACAGAAGTATAAACTATTGTAAAAAAAAAAATCTGCTATTGATCCAGTAGCTTTAATCTCAATGAAAACCACTAAGGTACAACAAGGCTGATACTATTCAGCTTTACAGTGGATGGATTAATGAAAGTATAAAATATTAAAAATATATATATATATATCATAATCATTAAAACACCCCCAACAAAAAAAAAATCCTCTGTAGTTTATAGCACCTCCCGTAGAAGTTGGGAAGACTTTTTCAGCCACGAACAGAAGGACTGACTCTGCTATTCCATCAAAAACAAAATACCCCCAACTGGGACACGAGCCCCGCAGACCTGGCCCGGCTTTGCAAAGCTTCCAAGATCAGAATAAGACTAAACTAGAACCCAAACCGAAACGGCTTGTAGCGAACACACTCCTTCAAAACTGGTTTGCCATATTCTCATACGACCTGGGCTTTCCCTCTGCGCTAAATGCATCCCTGTGCACTCAAATAAACAACAGTGCAACAAGGTTGCGAAAACAAAACAGGGAACACTGTATCGACCGAACCTTCCTCAGACAGCTGTAACAGGATAAGTAACAGGTTTCACTTTCTCTTATGACTGTAGCTGTATGTGCGTTGACAAGCCACCGCATTCATGTCAATGTCATTAACAGGAGGGACTCCCGGCGGTATTTTAGAAAAGACCCGGGCTGTTTTAGCAATGAGTTTTAAATAAATCACACAATTCCTTAATGTTATTTCTAGGGTTGGGCAATAGTCACGATTATCTTTAAACTCCAAGTCATTGCTACTTTTTCTCTAGTTTGTCCTGCAGTTCTCTTATTAATAGATGGGGGGCTGAATTCAAGTCATTTTACGACATCTGTTTAGTTACAGCATCTCTTTATGGTCCTTCTCTGGGATGAGAGAGAGAGGAAGACGAGAGAGAGAGGAAGGGATCATCTCAGCAGCAGTGGCATTGATCACTTTTATCTTTAGCTGTCATCTGAATAAATATCTATCCTGTTCCTGATGTTACCACAGTAATAAACACCCTCTATTGATCGCTTTGTAACCACTGTGTGGGCAATCTTGACTGGATTTAAATGAAGCCTTCTAAACCTTAATTACTATGCTTCAGAGGGGAAAAACAATACTAAAGCGTTACCTTAACTTGTACTGTATGTGAAACATTAAGAGTTTTTCAAACAAACTATCAATAATTCGGATGACTGGTGCAGCACAGCATGGTACAGCCACAACTAGCATGCGCTGGAGCAAGCAGCAGACACCGCTGCCAACTGAGAGAAACTGCAG
Organism: Acipenser ruthenus; assembly: GCF_902713425.1. Lineage (NCBI taxonomy): Eukaryota > Metazoa > Chordata > Actinopteri > Acipenseriformes > Acipenseridae > Acipenser > Acipenser ruthenus. Next base: position 13,898,482 of record NC_081219.1, read on the forward strand.
TTTTAAATAGAGGGAGACTCCAAATAAAATGATGCAGGATTCCACTCAATCAAGCACCTAAGTGCATGCGAGTGTCCTTCGTGCATGTCTGCCTGGATCAATACGTAAAGCCTCAGGGAGGAGGGCTGTGTAAGAGTTAAAGGGTGGGAGGGGTTATTCAGATAACAGTTAAGGTCAGGGCATTCACTCTATTCAAAGACATCTTGCTGGCTGTTTCACCGGCTCACCCTGCCAAAGTTTCAGAACGCACCCCTGCAGCCACAGTGGGCTGGAATCTTTCTAGAAGATTGGAAGCTTGTTTACTTCATTTTGCTTTCTTTACAGAGGCTGCCAACTGAACTCCAAACAAGTCAGGGCATTCTGGAGACCAGGAGGGCATGCCAGCTTTCTGAGCTCTACAGCATGTACCTGCAGTGTGCTTACAAACTGCGTGTCCGTGACTCTGGCAGCTTTATTCATCTAGAAATTACCCTCCAATCTGCTTATATCAGCTGTTCAAAGGTCCATTTATCAAGGTCTTTGGACCGTGAGGCAAACTAGTATAATTGGAATAAACTTCAGGAAAAACTGAAACTTTAGTGTTTTGATACCTTTAAAGGAGTTTAAACCAAAAATTGACATCTGTGGAGCAGAGGCACGTTTTGGCCAATGCTCCTAAATTGTGTGTGTGTTTGTGTGTGTGGGGGGGAGGGGGAGGAGGAGAAGAGATTTTAATCTCTATGGGACTTACCTGGTTAAATAAAGGTTAAATAAACAAATAAATACACTAAATTTGTAATATTTTGTAATATTAACTTAATATCTGAGAAGAAAAAAATAAACAAACAAAAAAAACAAACAAACAAAAAAAAACACATTAACAGATCTTAAAATCTGTATTTACAGCATAGGATGGTGGTCTTATCCAACATGGGAATTCTGGGATGCATCAAGATAGCGACAGGACTTTAATACAGGACTCACTGGAAACCAGACTTTAACCCCAGAGCTCATAAACTTACCAATAGCGACAGTCAGAGGTATGCCAAACAGTACTGGAGTGCTTGCAGAGGCATGTGCAACGCTTCAAAGAGAATTCAAACCAACAGCACAGGACTGGACCCGTCCACATGAACACTGCACCATTGTTACTAAATCAGTCCACAGTGTTCACACACTACAGCACGCATATTACATGTGTGTGTAGATATAGAGCTTTTTTTAATGCCATGCCAAGTCTGTGCGTAACACTGCTTACCTACACCACGGTTCTTTGCTGTGCTTTTTACTATGGGGATCTTTTAAGAGCGAAATAAAGGTAAACACGCACTCCTAACATGGGAAGTGCGAGGTGATCGATACAGACTAGCGGTCTGCTTGCGGACCGTGTTGAGCTTAGAACAGCATCTCAATAAAGCAGCGATGCAGCCAGCGCGTTCTCGTGTAGCCTGCCTGTCACACAAGCTTATCGTGTTGGTTAAATACTGCAAGAACGTCGATCTCCTACTGAATGAACTGTCTAGTCACTGAAATGCAAACGCATTCCACCCCGTTTTGATTTCTCTATTATTAATGTCCATGGATACCCGTTACACCCAAGGCTTTCCCTTTAATCAATAATCCATATTTGCATAGAAGGGGCCAATAGGAAAGACTTCCAGTGATCGGAAGGTTTTTTTTCAAGGCGACGTGGTCATCACACCCCTGTTAAATAATGCGCATACGCTGTTCTATATATACACTGCTTTCCAAACTGCTCTGCGTAAACTTGTCACAGCAACACGTTTATACATGTATGCATTTACAGTCATTTTAATACAAACAAACACACATAATGTAGCATGTCGATTCAATTCATCTATACATACATACACTGTATCGTGTGATGTTTGATACCCTAGCCCTGGGGTCCCGCAATTACAATTTGATACCCCCGCCCCCTCGCCCCCTCGTGAGCGCGTGAAAAGCACACAAAATATTTCCACACGCAAACAGCAACACGCCGTGTCACAAGCACACGAGGAAGGAACAAGCAGCGTTATTAACACGATGTAGCAAAAACCATTTAAAAATACAAATCACAGCAATCCTGTCTCTCTCTCTCTACAACAGCACCTGTGCAATCCAGACAGCTAGCTCCTTATACGCACACCCGTGTATTTACAGTACGGTTAGCAGCCTGATTTTCTTCTAGCATATTATGGGTTATAATAATACATGCTTGCCTGCCTTGCTCAAAATGTCAATGAAAGAAACGACTTACCTCTTGTCACCGACTCGCAGTGAAAGCAAGCAAGCCGCACAAATCCCTCGCAGTTTTCTTTTGCAACACGGCGACTCGCCGACAAATATATGTTTCGGTATATGATTCTCCGCAAACGCGAATTATTTCCCAGCGATTTCACAACAGCTCCAATATTCCAATAAGACAGTCGAGCGTCTGCAGAAGCGGCCGAAACATCCCCTCGATCTCCAGCGTGTCTTTTATGTGTAGTTTATAAATGCAAACAATCGACATGTCGGAAGCACAACCCCCGTCTCTCGAAATATAGATACTGAAAAAACAGATCGTTTCTAACGCAGCTGGGGTTTGACAGCAGGAAGTGTCAGGCAGGTAACATGCTTCGTGATTGATGCGAGATTGCACGAATCCACAGCTTGGCTCTGCCCCCCCAAGGTAAAGCACGGCCAATCACGGTAGCAGAAAAGCGGGTCCGTGCATATTTTCAATAATTGGTCAGGCGCTAGTTCTTTAAAACCCGACGAATACGTGAAATGCACAAGCGTTTCTGAACTTCTGAACGTGCTTCATATTTTAATGCAGTCAGCGTGTAATTTTCCAGAGTTTGAACTGTGCTGTAAATGAAACATTGATCAGGTGCATGGTGCGGTGGTCATGTCTTATCTGACGCGGGCTGTGTTACTGATGCAAGAAAGCATTTGAGGTAATAACAGACTTCATTGTGAGGGTGTGAGGGCTTGGTAGTGGGATATGAAAAACGATACAGTTCAGCAATTGGCAATAACAAAATGTTTCAGATGGGTTATATAATAATAGCAACAGCGGTGCAAAAGATGAACATCTTGGAACGACGTGATTCCTGACTAATCAAAAAAAAAAGTGAGCCAAATACTGACGGTCGCTTCCAAAAAAACGTCCATTTCCTGTCGTTCAGTTAAACTGGTGCTGAATAATAGATGTGGTCAGAAAAGATTCGTGTGTTTCTGGCGGTTATTGAAAACTCACTGACTCACCAGGAGCGAGGTATTAACCTGCTTATGCCTGAATCAGCATACATCTTAGCCATGCAACAGTTCCTATCTCTGTCTAGTAGATTGCATATTTGTCTACCACACTAATCTGCCCTGAAGGTCTTTGAAAATATTTTGACTAGTGGTTTTGAAAGATGGGGTTAAAGAAGTTTCCTTGATACAAAAGCATTGCTAAACACAAAGGAGTACAAGTTATTAAAACAAATAATGCAGTACTTGCGTTTTTTCCCTGTTCGATAGCGCGATTCAGTTAAATGCCCCAAACACAGTGTAAACATTCGCCCCCCCCCCCCCGAATAAACACCACAGCAGGACCACGGGGAAACATTGCATGCGCGGTATTTGTGTGATTGCATGGATCCTCCTTTTATTGTCATTGCAATGTGTATTATTTGTAGTTTTTGTGCTGCACGCTTCGGCTGTTGTTTTGGCTAGAATGCATTGCACCTCACATAGCATGTAGACTATATGTACAAATTAAACAGCTTCGTTTACAGGATATCATAGCTTGAAAGCGCGATACGAAAGTACGGCACGCTACAGAGCATTGGAGTTAGCCCACGTCTATAATAATCTATAATAATATTCAGTCTACCCGTGGCACGGGGGTCACAGTGGAATGAAGGTCACGGGCCTCTCCTGACAGAAGGGAGGGGGTCCCCGTTCTGTTTATATATTGAGGGTACATGCTGTGAACGGCTGTTTTCCGGTTTTGTGCTTTGCGGAGGAGTTACTGTAATTAATTATTTGATCTTTGTCTAGAGCGAAGTACAAAGGTGAGACAGACCCTGCTGTGTATCAGCTGGAAACCGATCTAACCTATTTAGCTGCACTTTATCCTAGTTTTCTGTGTGTGGATATTGCTGGCTGCTTTTCGATTGATCTTATAATCTGTAATGATTTAATACGCAGAGGCAAATTGCGCCAGCTTTAATGGCATCGATTCAATTACAGAACAGTACTATATGGCTGTTTAGCCTGGAGGAAAATGTAATTTCAAGGCGTTTGACTCAGTAAACACGTTTGTTTTCCGTTGCGATGCACACATCCTGCGAGGTATTTCGCTCGAGTGTTTTCTAACCCAGCTTTACTGTTTGTCGTTTTCTAATCGTGCTGTGGGATGCTTCCTTCTCTCTCAGGGTCGGGGTTTCTGGAGAACAAACATCGCGTTGACAATGAGCACATTGTGATGATAACTGGAGACTGTCTGTGATCCAGGCCTTGGTTCACAGCTCTGCTACAAATTCAGCAGCTGGAATTTTATTGATGCTACAATAGAGGGTTTTGTTATATATGTATGTACTTATTTTAATGTACTGTGCCCACTTATTTTACCCCAATTGCATTCTCCCATCGCGTTCCGGTTCCAGAGAACTGAAACTGTCTCCAATTCCATGACCAAGCCAACTACCTCTTTACACCGAGTAACTCACCCCTAGAGGACAAAGGCCAGCCGCCCATGCCGATTTTACCTCTAACCAGGAGTCCCAGAGCCAATGCGGTGCTCCCTGTAGAATCCCCAGGGACGACCAGCTAGGAAGAAAACCCGAGGGAGTCGGGGACCGGTAACACTATCTTAAAAAAAACAAAAACACCTTTAAGTTTAAGCTTTGTGTGTAGAGCCTACAGAGGCAGTCCATTCTAGCACCGCGTGGTTCTCTAAATGGGACTGTATTTCTGTACCTACCACTGAGCTCCATGTCAGAAGTAGTTCAGAGATTAAGAGTTCAGGGTCTGCAGCATCATGCGGGCTTGCCTCCGTGTTGCATCTGTGCAGACTACCTGTCCACTTCGTTGTGTCACTTTTGTTTGTGGAAAGGACTTCGTAACGTGACTCAGGTCTACTCTGTAATGCATTGCAATTCAAAGTATTTATGTGCTTCGTGTTGTTTAGTGTTTAAACAAACCAAAAAGTGCATGCTATCCTTAACACTTGATGCATTGCACACACAGATGCGGGTTTTTGTGGAAACTGAAACCTATTCCACCACTGCCCCGATCAGCTGAATACAGGTTTATACGGAAATCTCACTCCTAACACAAGGGCGCCCTCTGGTGGTGAATTGACGCAATACAGTTAATACTGCTGTATTGCTGGAGTGCGCTACAGATTATGGTTACTGTTCAAGCTGAATATGTGTTTAGTTATGCAGCGAAGATCTAGCCAGTTTTATTTACATGTTAACTTCCCCTGACAGGATGTAGAACTTGGATCTCTCTAGAGTGCATCTCGGCAGACACAAGAGCATTAGCGACCATTACAATGTAATAATATTCATTCATGATTAAAAATAAATAAATGCTAGACGCCAGTTTGCTACAGCAGCATTTTTATTTTACAAACAAAACGCCCCCCCCCACCCCCCCGACATATTCTTTGTATCATAAGAAAGCAATTTACAAGCAAGAAAAAAAAAAAAGAATCAAACACTATAATAAAAAAGCAGCACTTAAAGTCATGTCACAAATCAGGGAAAACCCAGATAATAGAATGATTATGAGTAAAATATATCATTTGAATAAATATCTTTTTTTTTTTTATATATATAATTCATGCTATAAAATAAATTCATAAATGGCAAGTTAAACAATTGTTACAGCATCAGCCCTAGCTAGCTGAATATACGTTACATAGTTAAAAACAGCAGAGTTTCTGAGGTTCACAGTTGAGTTGAGTTGTGAGGTTGTGGGTACAGTGGACTAAAGGGACTCCACTGTGCTCTGTTCAGAACTAAAGGAGGAAGGGAAGGTAGCAACAGTTAAACTGACTCTTTCAGTTTACACTTTAATTGCAAAACGCCATCGACTGCAAGGGAAGTGCAAGTTTTTAGTATTGCTCCAGCACTGAGTTTGTTCTCTAATCCTTGGCTTTGAGCTTGCCTAGCAAATCCTGTGCGCTGGCACTACACAGCCATTCCATTTGAATCATGTTCCAACTGTGTGGGTCCCACCTGCTCTGCATTTACACAGACAGCATGAGCATGTTCAAAGCCAGGTAAAAGCTTACTTCGACGAACACGAGAACTCAGTATTGGAGAAACAGAACGCGTTCATGACTGCAGGGATGGAAATACAGTAAGACTCCTATTGCATTAGCAGTTTCACCCATTCCAGGTTTTAGTATGATTTTGATTAGCCACAGTGTATAGGGAACACGCTCTGGTGTGTCTTATTAAACTCACAGTAAAACCAGGAATTAATCAAACTGCTATGCAATGGGAGTCTTTATTGCCATCCCTGGATTGCAAATACCATTCAACAGTAAGGGAATGTAAAAATATAACTGAAATGACAAAGAAGCATCGTACAAATCAACGCAACGCTGAAGATGGTTATAATTTAGTTCTGAACAGTCTAGGATTCCCGAAGTGGGTATTCAGCCCACCATCCCTTCTTTGTTTGGACACATGCAGAGGTGCAACCACAAACCAGTTCTCCTAGTGTCACAGTATTACTACACAATAGCACCAGCTGCAGCCTAACACAGACCTGCAGTTCTTCCTTTAACTTGATACATGCACACCCACCGGGTGTTACAGCACAAGTCAAAAGCGATTACAAAGTTACACCTTTGATTCTTCACTCAACCTGTCCAAATATCCGCCAAAAATAAAATCCGTACATAGACGACCCCTCCCCGCTTCCAAAATTTGTATTGTCCAAATCAAAACAGCTCCCTGGCAAACTAAGAGTCTTCCATTCCTTGCAGTGACGTGGTAAAAGTTTCAAGTGTCTTACAGTATTAATTGTAATAGTTATTACATTGAGAAGTTTATTGCTTTTTTGAAAAAAAAAAAAAAAAAGTATAGGAAAGTTGCGAAAATGTTTCACGGAAAGCAATGGAAGACTTTGCACAGGATCAGTGTTCACAAACTACCTGATTATTACCTGACTCCTGTCCCTCGGTGGGGTAGCGAAACGGGAGAGGGAAGCTTACTGATGGGAGTCTGAGTTGCAGCGGTCCATTTAGTAAACTGGATTTGCCATTTGAGTCCAATTAGAACTGCACTTTTGAATTGTGCTTGCTCGTAGGACGACTACTAAACTCACCCGGCCATGCACTCATTTCCCTGTATACGAATACCCTTCAGCCAAAGCCACAGTGACTGAACAGGGACTCCCGTTTGACTGTTACAGGGCATTTGTGAAACATGCAGTCTGGAGATCAAGAGGCCGATGTCTGGATGACAAGGGTGAACTCCGATTAGCCGACAAACTCAAACTGTAGCGGGATTTTAAAGAATGGGCTGCTGCACCAATCCCAATCTACGCAAACGCTGTTCTTTTCTGGGAAGAGACCAGCGGATACAATCATCTCTGCTTTCTAAAGCCTCCACCCCGCCTCCCATCCCATCTCATCTGCCCTCAGCAATGTACTGATTTTGGGGGACTGTTTTGAACAGTTTGAGTGAACTCAACTGAGTGTCAGTCAGTTGATGAGTGAGCACTGTGGAATTATAATGCATGACTAGTACATATATTTCATATAAAGCATTTACACAAGTATATATAATTTTTTTCCAAATACTATTTATATTTTTATATATATATATATTTATATATAAAATTAATAAATAACCCTGACCAGTCTAAAAGCACCATTCAAGGGTAAAATTCCCTATAAAATAATAATAATAAAAAAAAGTAGTCAAGGCATTTCATACTTGAGTCCCTTTTAGGAGCGGCTGAACTGTTATAATAAATCAAAAACAATAATAAAACAATGAAAAGTAATACATCTACAGCAATAAAAGCTGTGTGTTTTAGTAACCAATATTGAGAATGAGAGCGATGAGTAAAAAAAAACTGTACCTGTGCATCTAACATAATCTGATCATTCACTTTTGCACCTATATATTCACAGCTATTGTTTAAAGCAGATTCCAATTGCTTCCACTTTGAAAGAATGGCTGCAAATTCCTCTGAATTCCAATGCATTAACTGCTACTGCTTGGTGCTGCTCCCGAATTCATTATACATTTGTGGCTTATGAATTTGTAGATGTTATTTTAAAGTGTTACCGTTAAATAGTCTGTGAAGGTCTCCATTTTTTAAATCCCCCCCAAACATACATATGTCAGTGTATGTTTTTTCACATTTTGGTTACTTATTGAATTTGTGAAAGATTTAAAAACAATTAGTTTATTTCCTATAACTTGCATGCATATTTAAATGCACACTGAACTTCCTACACTATGCTGCCGTTGACTGGTGATATGTGTTTACTTTTAGAAAAAAAAAAAAAAGTTCAGCTATTTGATAATAAATGCAAAATGGAAATCTAGTGACTAACGTAGACTCTATGCAATACAGCACAGATTCTGCTCTGATTGAGAAAAAAAAAAAACAATCAAGAAAGTTTCCAACATTACACAAATCAGTGTGTACAAGACAGAACTGTCAACATGATCAGAAACTACTGTATTCACAAGTGTTTATAGCTAAGAAAGTCTTATTTACAGGTTCATGTACTGTTTTTAAAAAAAAAGCCTGCAGGAATTCACAGTTTGTAGTAGTAGATCAAGGACAGCTGGACACTGTCCACAAACAATTCAGAGACACCGAATCACCTGATAACACAAAAGGGACTCAAATATGCATTGGCCTCTATGATCAGGAATTCATTAATGCGTTTGTTTAAAAACTATTATATCACAGCATGGTTTACTGCAATCAATATAAATGAAATGAATAATATTACTAGATCAACGTTCTATTGAAAACTAAATTAAATTAATAATCAGTTGATTAGACACTGAAGAAAGATACACCCATTATATTTTCAAAGCTTACTCCAATATCGCCTGTCTTCGGACACGAAGAGTACACAACAGGAAACGAAACCAAAAAAATAAAAACGACCATGCATTTTCTTGACGGGAAACTGGCAAATTATATTTTCGTGCGACAAGGCACAGTTTAAAAAAATCAAGATGCCAGCTGTTTTAATCAAAAAATAATAATAATGAAAATGAAAACACATTCAATAAACCCAGTAGTTTGCTGTTACCCCCCCCCCCCCCCCCCCCAAAAGTTTTCATTTAAAAAAATAATAATAAAAAAAAAACCTGGCGCAAATACCTTAGATACAAAAGTTCAAAGTCAGAACCACTGCAGCACATAAACTTTGTTATGGCTTTGTATACTCCTAACACTGCAAAATGAAAACCAAGACAGCTGGTTTCAGGCCAAGCTAACATGGAAAACACAAAAGAACAGCAGCAGCAGTATCTTCTTAATTAATCATCTGTTGAGGAACTGCCCGGGGGGGGGGGGGGGGGGGGGGGGGGGGTTGCTTGTTTTCGGAGCCATTACAAGCTTGTGTTTATAAACTGTATACAAGTTACCATCATCCAGGAATGGAATACATGGAATTGAGGACAGTTCAAAAACGCTACGTTTTGGGCATGTTAGGAAAGGTGCGTTTGTCCTCCACTCTATTGAAGTTTGCTTGAACGGCTCCAAATTAGAAACAGCAAGGTCATAAAGTAGTATTCTATATATATAATATGCCTCCGGGACTAAGTGAGGTCCACCGTTCTGGGAAGCACTGCTCTTCAGTTCCGTGAATGACGGTGAACTTTGAGCTTGCTACTTCCAGCTCTTCCAGGTCTATGTGCTGGATCTACTTCAGAGTAAATCACCAGCAACATTTCTGGTTAAATCTGCTTTCTCACTACAGCTCCATTAATAGCTTTGACTCTCGACCTACAAGCAGTGGAAGTCACTGCATTTTCACTTCGATATGTTCCTAATAAAGATTTGGGATTTCTTTTTTTGGCAAATTCTTTGATAAACTTAACAGTAAAGCCTAATGTTAAATTATTGGAGGGACGATGTATTTATAACCCCTTTCTCTCCCACCTCAAATACACCTACTAAGAAAACACAAGTATCCAATGTCAGCAAGTCCAAAAAACACCCCTAGAAACTTAAAATCCCTTTTCAAATTTCTAAACCTTTTACGTGTTCCTTGTTCTAGATCTACAGTAGAAGATATGAACAGAGTAGTTCTAAGGAGTTGTCTAAAATAATAAAATGTGCACGCTACAGTTTGGTAATTTTGTACAGGTAAAGCCATCGCGATTTTATCTTCTAGGCTGTTTCACTTGGTTCAAGTTCATTAATGCAAGCAACAGGCTATTTTTCTAAAGAAAGCTTGTTAAACAAAACAAAAAGAAAGCCTTTCTTTATGAATACTAATGTATAGATTATGTAAATGTAGTCTGTTTGTAATACAACCAAACCAGGTACCTTTGTTAGCTAATGTAGCAACAACACCCTGGCTGAGGTAAGACTGCTCAGAGAGAATAGATCAACATTATTATTATTTTTTTGCATCTAAAAGCTGGAACTCTGAACGCTTACTACCACCTTCTCGGTCAGATCCTTGTGTTCTATTTACAGAAAAGCAAGCGAGTTATATGCCATATAGGGCCTATACGGGGGAGTTGAATGCAAATTAGGGCAGCCTTAACTTCAGCACGGAAACGCACACAGTGTTCATTTTCACACCTGATCAGAGACACATTTAAAACAGTAGCTGTGCAGACTTTGGCAGAACAAGTGAGGACGGACGATGTGTGTTAGCTGCAATTGTTCTCCAGTCTAATCAATCACAGACCCTTTAACAGTATGTACTCTTAAAGCTATACAGGATGCGTGTCAACAGAGAATTCACATTCAGTTTACTGTAGTGACCTAAGTTACATAACGTGTACATTGAAGTATGTGTAATAAAAAAAAAGAAAAAAAAAAACAGCACCAGGTTTTCAAATAATGTAGACACAAAAATATTTTTTAAAAAAGCAATGAAATAGTTATTTTTCTGTTAAAAAAAAAGATATATATATATAAAAAATGACAGCTAATTATAGTTAAAATGAGACAAGAAAGCTATACAAGCACTATCATACCAGTCCTATGTGGGTATAACAACAGTATAATAGTTGCTAGTGCATCTTCTGTAATAACTGATGGGATTACAATTGAAAATAACATTGGGAAAGGTTACATTACCCCTTTCATAGATTTCTTAAGTCCCATTCAGTAGCGATGTGGAAACTACGATTAGCTATCTCACTTAATCTGTTGCAGTATGTAGTGATGGCGCATTCTCAAACTGAATACAACTAAATGTGTAACACGGTTACCTGTATATATTAGTGATTCCCGGTTGTAAATACTGAGATATTTGCTATGCTGTATTTGTATTGTTTAAATGGCCCAGTCACATCTGTTTCAGTTCTGTATTTTAAAAAGTGCATTGCGGTTTGGATCACATACAAAAAAAAGTTTAGAGAAAGTGTTGTTTATCTAACTTCACGTTGGTTTCCATATGCATTCCGCCCTGTTTGTAAGACAGCAGATAGTCACAGTCAGCCCATCCCATCCCCTAATGCATTCGCACACTGCCTTTCTAAACCAGAATAGGATGACGACTATGGATTACACAAAATGAACACCAAACTAAAAACAAAAAAATAAACACATTATTATTACCAACAATTATGGTAACAACGTACATTCCCCCCCCCCCGCCGCCCAAGCAAAACAGTTACATCTGTAACCAAGGACCTCTGAATTGCTACAAAGTAAATCACCCCCAGCGGTGTGCACCTTTTGGTATGTTTCAATGCTCAGATAAAAGTTAAAACTTGTTTGGTTTAAATAAAAAAAAAATATATATATATAATAGTACAAATCTGACATGTTAACTGGCAAAGCAGCGGTACCAATCCTTATTCTACTTCTTAAGTGCTATTTTAACCATTCCAGGAGCACAGATACTTTTCCTGTATTTGGTTACCATTTGGTTAGAAAAAAAAGATTAAAGTCTGCTAGACCTACACCATGAGAACATCTGATAATACCGGATTCTCTGCATACTGCCTTGCTATATGTAATTGAACAGAGCGTTTAGCACATTCTGAACCTCTGCTGTGTCCGGTGACACTTTCAACAAGCAGTGGTGTGATAAATGTTACGCAGGGTCGCGTCAAGAGTATTAAATTCACCCGGTTCTGAAATGTGTTCAACGCTACATGGTTTTCAACTGACAGTTGATCTTGTTCACCGAATCACGAGCTAAGCTTTCACATTAGTAAATATAATGCAACATGCCTATCTTAGTTGAATCTATAGAAGAAAAAAAGAATGCAAATCCTACAAAAAAGAATGCAACCATTTCTATTGGACCTGATCTTAACCATTTCTTTTGCCTTCGACTATAAAACAAACCCTTTCTTTCCCCTAACTCAATACTCTCAACCTACAGCGATCGTTTACATAGCGTGCGAACAAGCGTGCCGCCACTTAGAAACCAGATGCATAACCTTTTTTTTTTTTTTTTTGCAGTTGTGCGTCGTTTCTAAAACACATTTTTTTTGCATTGACTTACGAAACGGTATGAAATGGAGAAACTGTAAAACGACATCCAAACATAACAAAACAATAATAATACATACAAAAAAAATTTAAACACTAAAAATCACATCTTGATGCCTGAGCTTCGTCAGGGCTGCTTTTCATGCCATCGTCATCGTTGTCGTCATTGACTGGAGCCTCCTCGCCAAAGTGGGCACTGTATTCCACGCTGCTTTCGGAGGCTGGGGGCTCCTCCTCTTCTTTCTGCTCGCCAGCCCCCTCTGTTGGCTCGGGGGACTCCATGTGGTTGCGCACCTCGGCCCCGCCCATGTGCTTTTTTCGCAGGTGCTGGTTGAGGGTGCCCTGGAAGGGGAAGCACTTGCCACAGATTTCACAGTGGAAAGGTTTGTTGTCCGTGTGGCCCCGGATGTGATACTCCAGCTGGTCCTTGCGCGTGTACTTCTTGCCGCAGAATTTGCACACAAAGGGGGTGATGCCCATGTGCAGCCGCATGTGGCGGTCCAGGCTCCCCTTCTGATTGAAGGACTTCCCGCAGTAGATGCAGATGAGACGTTCATTGTAGGGATACCACTGGCCCCTCATACTCCTCTCCCGGATGTCGTTCTCGAACCCGGGGCTGCCCAGTACCGCCTCCCCGTCCTCAGCTGCTGCTGCGCTAATCCCGCTGGGCGCCTCCACCGGCACCGTGACGGCCCGTTTGGGATGTGCCCGTCCCCCTCCTCGGAACCCGCTAAGCATGGAGCGCGAGGGGCTGGAGTTGCTGAGGCTCAGGAAGGAAGAAGGCTGGGAGGCCGTCTGCGGGTACGTATAAGTGGAGTGCTGCAGGACGGGCCCGTGAGAGCCCACACTGACCGCCAGCACCTGCTCGCCATCTACCATTTCCGTGTGGTAGCCGTCATCTCCCGCCGAAGAGCTGTCCGAGCAGCTGGGCCGGTCCGACTTCTCCATTTTCACCTTGATATCCGTCACCTGCCCATCCCGGCCGATCAGCTCCACCTGCTCGTGGTCTCCCTCCATTGGGGTCTCTTGCTCCGAGACGCTCCCGCTGCTCCCCCGGTCCGACTGCCCTTCCTCCTGCAGCCGGAGCCTCAGGCTCTTCCCCGACATGGAGTCCAGCTTGGAGGAGTCGCTGGAGGACACGTTGGCCTGCCGGGAGAAGTAAGGCGGAGAGATCTCAATGGGGTTGATGAAGAGGTTGCGGTCTTTGACCCCGTTGCGGATGCCTTGCGGGCTCTCCTTGCTGCACATGGTGGCGTCTCCCTCTCCTCCCCCACCAGGGAGGCTGATCTTCGAGTGGATGCCCTCCAGGATCTGGGTGCACTTGTCGATGACAGCCTGCATCTGCAGGAAGCTGGCCGCCGTCAGGAAGCTGATGACGTCCTTCAGATGCAAAGACATCCGCCCGGTGTAGCAGAAGGAGAGCAGCTGCTCAAACACATCAGGGTTCTTGATGACCGAGATGGACAGCCCGCTCATGGTGCTCAGGGAAGAGTGATCCCGGAAGTAGGGGGAGCTGGCCGCCAGGACAGCTTTGTGGGCCCTGAACGGCTGCCCCTGGATGTGGACAATGATGTCACACAGCTTCCCTTGCAGGCGCAGTTCATTGAGCTGCCTCAGGACAGTGTTGCTGTACTCTGGCACGTCAAATTCTATGTAGCTGCTGCTGTTGTCCATTTCTTGCTTTATTTTTTTAATTTTTATTTTTTAAAGACAGCCTGTTGAAAAGTAAGCAAGAAACACATCATGGTTAGTTTAAGTCTCCCCTAATATAGAAGCATTTTGTTTTTGACAGTAAATTATGTATAAATACATATATTTTTCCCCCTTACAAAATGGCTTGCTGCTGCAAAATGTGCTACAGTAGACGTTATAAGCTGCTGACTTAAGCAGCTGATTTTGATGAATTTCACTTGCACCTGCCCTGGGGTATTAGCATCGCATCAGCACCTGAAGACAGACACGTGATCACATTTTCGCAAACTGGAAGTATGAAAAGGAAATAGAGGTTTCAGGCAAAGCATGCAGGACTTGAAATTAGGCAAAAGAAAACGTGCCTATTTTACAAAAGCACTGACATTTTTGCAAAATAAGAACCAAACATGGGACCTCTATGATTCTGGAGCTTCCCAATACACCACTTTGTTCACTGGATCATTCTGGGGAGGCTGCCAACATCACACACACACACATTGCCTGGTTGTAAAGAGCTGGCAGGAAATCTCACTTGCACCCTGACTATGTTGTCTCAGTAACACAAGCATCTATAGCTGGCAGCTGCTACGTCCACACCTCTGCTCTGCAAACAGGTGGCAGCGTATCCTAGCAATAGCCACCGCAGCTTTCCAAATGCTGCCGCTCATTTTAAGTCTGCTTTTTAAAAAATCCCAACAAAATGCCTCTTTTTAGTTAATGCGTATCGTTTCAGTGCTCACAAATGTAATGTTAAACACGTAGGCACGATACAGCAGACCGCCCTTCACACAAATGACAGAGTGCGCCTCAGTTGTGGTCTTTTCTCAGTTGCGTGGGGTTTTGGTGATAACGACTAATGTGCACTGAGGGTTCAGCCGAGAACCAGGTCGACCATAGCTGGATTCTGTCCCTGGCCTCCAGAACTGAAAGCCTTGCAAGTCAAGTGAATTAGCCGTGTGTGCCACCTTGCCTAAACTCCTACACAGACGGAGCAGGGTTACTATCCGGCCTTGGTATCAATAACCCTGTTTTGCTAAGAGGCATGATGTTATGCACGTGGCAGCTAAGTAAAGTAATAGCACGATCGCAATGCCAGCAAACCATTATAAAACTTAACCAGTGGGGAGGTAACCATGTTAAAACCGTCATCTTCAACTTTAATAAAAAGCATTGCATGTGGATGAAACATAAAATAGCAACAGATGCTTAATCTACAAGCAGGGAAGTCCTCATTTGATCAGTGAGAATGTTATCACAGCTGGATTGTCACCTTTCTGGTACAATATGTAAGAGCCAAATTACTGCAAACAAAAAAGCACTCAACTTGGTTGTTGATTATTCTATCACTTATACAAGCTATTGCCGCAGAGTAAGTCAGAGCTTAGTTTAAAGCTGTCAGTGAAATGATTCAAGCTGTGTTCAACTCGGACGATAGGGTGGAAGATATTCAGAGAGATCAGTGTATCTGATGACAGTGCCCAGTTTTCAAAAGCTTTTTTTTTAATGTAATTTAACAATTAAAAAAAAAAAAAAAGATGAAGCCAGACAACTAGAAAGTGAGTTGAGCAGTGAAATGTTCTGAGATGTAAAGCAACACACTACAGCGTGCAGAGCACTGCAATGTTCATGCTTACAGCTTCCGTGTGTTTTAAATTACAATACACTTACAGGGCAACAGACTGAGAAGACATTTTATATTCGAGTTCCACGGCAGAACAGTTATATATCTTCTGCTTTAATGCTAATTTCTCCAGGACTGCTGGCGAACGCCTGGTAGTTAACTCTGCTTACTGACACTATTTCTGCTCAATCCTTGTATTTCCAGATTACTCAGCTGGTTTTTACAGGAACTCATCCCCGGGTCTGCCTCTTGTGCTGACAGACGAGATCGGCGGGAGACAGCCTGAGACGGGCGTAGAGCGCAGGTGCAGACTACGATTGGAATGTGTGCCCCCATCCACCCTGTTTTGTGGTGAGGTGAGTCATGCCTACTGCCCTGCCAGGGATCTGCAACCTCAATTAAATCGGACAGGCTCCTAGGAGAAAAAACCTACACCAGCCTCTTAACTCATGCCACAAATCATCAAAACAGCTCAATTAAGTCAGTGATTTTGTTTTTTTTAAGCACGCTGAATTAATTAACTCGATAACCTTTGGCAACGTTTCAAAAACCGATTCTGTTTTCAAACAAACTAGAGCGCCTGTGTGTTGGAACTCAAAATCCTCCTTTCAAATATGGAGCCCTTTAATGATATTTCAAATGGAGTCTGCTGGGTGACCCAGCAAGGGCAACAAGCCATGTGCTTCAAACTCTGCATCAGTTTATAACTTAACAATCCAATACAAAACTGGTAGCGGGCACAAAATAACCTCTTACTTTGTGTATTTATTTTATGCCAGAATTTCCAAAAACGACCACTCAAGGAATAGTTCACTCTTACAACTTCACTCCAACGGACAATTTTCAACGCGAAACACGTTAATGAGATGAAGACGTTACATAATCATTGTTTCATATCAAATAAAATAACGTTGGTTTCTAGAAACTTAAAAAGCACTTCCTGTCCTGTCCAAAAAATACAAATTAGTAATTAATTTATCATTGGGATGGAATATGAGACATTCAAATATATATTTTAAATAAATGGTGCATTGCATATTCAAATCGTTTAATATTGTATTTGAATATAAAAATTGTAAAGTAAATAAATTCACCAGGCTTAAAACACATACACCGAACTTTGTCAAAATTGGTCCTAGTAGAAGTTATTGTTAGTATGCGAGGATCGAAGCCCTAGAACTTGACCCACACACACAATGACGTTTCCTGGTAGTGTATGTAATTTAATTTATTATACATCGTGCTTACACAGAAGACAAAAGGTTAACTGTGCCAGACACTCGAGTTATTCATTTGTGGAGTCTGTGTTACACAGCTCGCGTGCCTCTGGTTTACCTCCAGTAGTAAGCAGTATTAAGATTTTTTTTCTCTCTCTTTTCAATTTCAGAGTCAAGGGCGCCCTGAAGCCGACGCGCTATGGTGTTATTCTGAAAAAGACTAAGATACACGGTCGTAGCTGTGTGCTGCAGCGCATATCTGAAAAGTTTAGTTTGCACAAACGATTTACTTTTAGAGCTTGCACACGATGAAATACAGATTTTAACCCCTAATGCAATACAAAAACTGCTGAATATTTGAAATCGCAGCCTAACCCAAGTGCAGGAGTTTCGTTGTTAAACTCGTCCGAGATGTTCAGATTCGCTTAATAGATTGAATATAATAATGCACATGTGAAAAGGTATACTAAAAACTTTTCAAGCGACGCGGTCACAAGCTTAGCTTGCGCACTGCGAATACATTACAGTATCAGTAGACATCACCATACACAAATGCAGAACACCTATTGAATTGTCACCATGACACATGACATTACCCTCATAACAACTTACTTAAAAAGTACGAATTAAATACATACAACTACAAGACACATTAACTAGGGGCTAAAGAGGCAGTTTACTGTACAAAAGTTTAAAAAAAAATGAAACAATTCTACCGCGGAATGGAAATGCGATACGAAGAGCTAACATTTTTAGGTCATAAAAATACTCAGTGTGTGAAGACTACAGGCGCAACAGAAACGTGCACGGCAAACTAACGGTAAACCAGACCGAGTTAAACACAGATACGAGCTACCTCACGGGTCACACGCGGCGCCGCCGGGTGTTTAGTGTATTTGCTAAAGCGCCAGCGGGCTGCTGTCTTACGTTTTCCCGATTAAATCGCTCCCATTTCCCCCAGCAGCGGCTCGCTAAGCTCCAGGCCTCCTCCTCCTACTCCGGTGGCTCCTGTTTCCCAACCCGACCGGAAGTGAATGTGTCAATCCCCGTGAGCGCGTGCTTCCGGGTCGTGAGGGGTTGTTGTTCGGAAAGGTTCGGGTAGGACTCGGCACCAGTCGGCAATCAAAAGTGAAGAGAGCTAGTCTTAGACCCGTAGGTGCATGTGTATAGTACACACTGTAAATGTTTGCATCACTAACTAACGTTACAGTTTACAAAGCATTTCATAAAACATAAATTCACGGTACTGTAATTTGCACAGTTTATTTTGAACGTCAAAACAACCCTTGTGTGTTCATATTTAACACCAGTTTGAATAAAACAAAAGCAGAAAAATTAAAAGGTCTCTTTATAGCTTCTACATCTAGTCTACTTCTGCACACGGCTCCATGGCAACAAAGCCAGTCTAGTATTTTAACTTACATTGCAATGCATTGAATATTGAACTTGTCTCTTTCCTTTAACTCAGGATTACAAGTACTAGAATGGACTGCAGTGTGAGCTTAAAAAACAAAACAAAAAAACAGAATTGTCCCAAACTGCCCCGGTGAGTCTGAAGCCCTCACTGTGCTAGAGTGTAAATGGTGAAGTGCAGCATGTTGACATTTCATTATTACTGTATAATCTCATAGATCACTCTTAAGCTGGGGGAACACAAAGCCACTTATTTTTTGTGTCTTGTAACTTGGTTTCAGGTCACTGCATGACACCCCAGGGGAGACTCGGGGTTTGATACAGCAAAGCTGTCTCCTAGAGTGTTCCCTCAGCTTCACCCCTCTAACTGCTAAGCCATTCTGTGTAGCATTACATCACCCATAACTATGAAACACTCAGTAGTAGTCATTTTAGTGGAAACGTTTGTCAATGAATTTACAAAGTTTGTATTTCTAAGTGTAGCAGTACAGTACAGAAGAACTCAGACTAAAGGACTCGCTGTGGTGTAGCCAGGCTTAAGAATTTTTATGAGGCAGCTTCACTTAAAGACTTGCTGATTTTGCTACAGGGTTTTAAGAGATTTATTTCCACTTGAACATCAAGTGACTGTCCTATGACCAGTGAATGACCAGAATCGCCCGCCTCTGTGGTGTGGTCTTGTAATGACTGAAGGTTTGAATAAGAAATTGTAGTTATGCATTATTTCCAACACGCTGCAATGTTAAATGCCCCAGTGGGGGTGTGTACTGAATCAATGTAAATGGTGGCAGACATAGATACATTTGTGTACCAACGTTATGCATAGAAAATCAAACATGTAACAGCGCATCGGTTTTACAACATTCTTTGTGGCAACTATAGCCATACACTACAGAAATGTACAGTTTCTTTTAGTATTTCTACTGGTTCTTGTGGGCATCTATAATCATCTAATCCACATTACATGTTCCAAGTCACTATTGAATCTTTTTGTTTTAGACCATGTTATAATTTTGTTGGTCTAATTGTTACCCTTGATTAAATATGCAAACTCTTATACATTCTTACAGAATACAAACCTTTATCAGTCAGCTGGTCCAGCCGTGCTAAATGATACAAATGTATCCATATAAGAAAAGGAAAATGAGAGAAACAAGCTACATTTATTGCTGAACACGTTTCTGTACAAAAAAAAAGAAGTTCATAATGTTCTTCTATGAGAAGAAAATACGACTGTCAATCAGTGATTTCAATAAACGTTACACAACTGAATCAATTCCACTGAGAGCCTCGTAAAACAAACTGAAATGCTAATATAGAGTACACCAGAATTTCAAAACCTCATATTTTTCATTTTTAAACCTTATTCACAATATCAGCGTTCAAGTATCACAGTTCAAACATAGAATAAAAAGTACAATTTAATAAATGGATAATTACAAAAATGAATAAATATTAAGTATAAATGTTATGCCGTGAATCTATGACATAATTATTCACAAGCCAGTGGCGAACGCTGATAGAAACCACACATACAAATTCAACAAAATTACAAATCACGGACTGGGTATTTCAGCAGTTAACATCGATCAAAATGCAACTGCCCAGCCATGCAGGAAATCCCTTTTTAATACGTCTACCTTTAAACAGAAGAAAAAAAAAAAAAACCCAGCACTTCAGCCTTTTTTTTCTGCAATTTTCATAACTTCTTTTGCAATCTGTCAGTTTAAAAAAAACTAAATGGCAGATACATGAAAATAAACCCAGATAAATAACTGTTGTGTAAAACATATTTACAAATCATTTGGCAGGTAACTTAAATATCAACCAGCCAAGCCAAAATGATCTGTTTAATTAGGAGCTACTTTTTCGATGCCTCATACTGTTTCAACATTTACACGCCAGATCCATTGCGACGGTCCCATTTCTGGTTGTAAATTAAACAAAACTGGCTTTAAGAAAGCCCAAATCGGTGCATAAAATAACAACGTGCCTTATAATTCAACTGCACAAACCACTAGCTACGGATTAAAAGAAAAGGGGACTATACTAAAGCAAAATCAAGTCACAGAATAAATAAGATATTTACAGATCATTAAATCTGGACGCTTAACTTTACAGTCGGTCCTTAAATAAGATGCAAGACAGAACAGTTTTAAGAACATTTTCTGTGGATAGGTTGTTTGATAACATGAAGACCCTTGAACATTTACCAACGTATGCATTCATCACAGCTGTTCATTAACTATTGTAAAATAAAAAATAAAAAAAACAAGAACCAGCCTTGCAAGGAAAACTAAAATGGGATTTTCCTATGTCGCCAATTCAGAAACCCTGCAGCATGTGGCTATGCTATGAATGCAGAATACCCGTATTACAACAGCAATTTGCTATTCAAACATGGAGGTGGCTAATTAAGCTTTCATTTGTAAATTGCAGTAAGCCATATGCATAATCTGCTCCTTATACCAGTAAGGCAGGTTATATACAGTACACAGTATAAACCCCACCGCTGGAAGATTAATACATTCAACTCTATGACAGACAATGAAATGAGTAAACGGAAATAAATAAATAGAAATGTTATCTGCCCATTACATAGGCCCACGCCTGTGTCTGTGGTTGACTAACACTTCGCAAACCTAAATCATGCAAACCTCAGACATCGCGGAACTTAGTCATGTTAACCTCAACATTTATTTTCAGCTCCTTTTTATATATTTACAACAAAAGGAAATGACTGCCAGAACAAAACGCAACAGGCATATTTAAAATGAATAACATAACAAACAAAAAAAATGGTTCTCTCTTTAGATCATAAGAAAGGTTACAAACGAGAAGAGGCCATTCAGCCCATCTTGCTCGTTTGTTGTTAGTAGCTTATTGATCCCAGAATCTCATCAAGCAGTTTCTTGAAGGATCCCATGGTGTCAGCTTTAACAACATTACTGGGGAGTTGGTTCCAGACTCCCACAATTTTCTGTGTAAAAAAGTGCCTCCTATTTTCTGTTCTGAATGCCCCTTTATTTAATCTCTATTTGTGACCCCTGGTCCTTGTTTTTTTTTTCAGGTCGAAAAAGTTCCCTGGGTCAACACTGCCAATACCTTTATTACCCCTTGATAATGTATGTCTTTTAAATCACATGACTCATGGACATTTGACATGTTTAATAAAGTCATCAGGATATTTTACAGGTGGGGCTGTCTCTGAGCAAGCCTGGGCAATGAAACCAGTATATAAATGACTGGGTATTGTGTGGGCACAGCTCATTTCTTCCACCTTAGTGAGTATGTAAAAGATCTGAAATGGAAAACTCACATTTTCAAGGGAAGAATAATTAGTCCTAGCTGTTTGCCAATGGTAGTCTGCTAGCCTCACTGCAGAAACTCCACCTTGTTCGTGTTTGCTCAGGCACTCCCACAGGTAAGACATGCTGGTGACTTCATTAAACATGCCAAAACATCCACGAGAGCAGAAAACACAGTAAATCATGACTCGGAACACATACTGTATCATTCATGGGATAACTGATACAAAATGCAGAGGGTTTAAAAGTATTCCTTTGAGGCCGTCACTGTTCCCTATGCAAAATTCGCTCTTTTGATTGGTATAATGCACATTACTATGCACTATGCGTTATACGTAGCAATATGTATAGCGCTGCTGCCGTGTAAGGAGCAGGGTATATGCTAAAGCACTGGGGGGTACCAACAGCGGTTGTAGTGCTTCAGTAAAATATGTACTGAATACCTGGTGTACAAGACAGTGTAAGAGAAGTGCTAGGGTAGAATATCTATAAAACATATAAAATATACGCTAACACTAATAACTTTATTTTCGAAAGCTATAAGCTGTATTGAAAGAAATGTCTCGAAACCCCTCTGCTGTTTGGGATTACAGTTTGTTAAATGCCCCGACAACTAAAAAAAAAAAAAAAAGCTGAATGCAAACTGTGCAAGCTACTATTGATGTATCACGGGGGCACAACCAATCTGCGGGGTCACTTGACAAGCGTTCATATTATTATTATTATTAGTATTATTAGTAGTAAAATGAGAATGTGACTGACAACCTGCTTGGAACGGTGCCTGTTAAATAAAGCTTTGTTTTGCCTCAGTCTGATGCAGTTGGTGCTGCTGCAATACAAGCTTCCTGTATATATCGCAAGCAGCAGCAAACAATGTGTATTTCCATTTAAAATATAAAAACATGATTACTTTTTTATATAATGTATATACTACAAGTGAATTCCTTTCCTGTAAAATAATCAAATATGGTGACGTCACCAGTAAATTATGCAAATTAGTACCATAGAAGGTTTGAACCTTCCTTCGGTAATGTGTTCCGAAACTTCAGGTCAAAATGTGCCCTTCGTTGCAGCCCTATTTAATACGGAACAGCAGACTCATTCCCAGCCTCCCAACTGGAAGAAGGAGTATGGTTTGTATGGTCCATCAGTAACATATGTATAGTAACCCTTGCAGGGAAGCAGAAGCCCTGTTAATGAGGTTTGTCATTCTGAGAGATTAAACCAGGTCCCCATTAAAATGCAAGAAAAAAAAAAAGTTTAATTGATTGCCAACTTTAAAAAAAATGTAATGACTTTAAATTCCCTCTTAACCATCACTTAAAAAAACACATTTGTTTTCCATTCCCTGTCTGTGCTGCCTTTACGTATTTCTAAGTGCGCTCGTACCCCAGTCCCCTTGCTCTCTGTCAGCAGATGTCTGCTGTCTGCTCTGCTTTCTTCGCCTGGTAAGCCTTGGTGCAGGACGACACATGCCGGTGAAAACTGTCCCTCCACATGAACCTCTTCCCACAGATGTGGCACTCGTAGGGTTTGATCCCCGTGTGTATTTTCATGTGACCCACAAGGTGGTGTTTCATTTTAAACTTTTTCCCACAGACCGCGCAGCCGTAAGGCCGGAGCCCCAAGTGCATGCTCATGTGCCTGTCCCGCTGACTTTTGTGTGTGAAGCTTTTGCCACACTGGCAGGGATACAGCTTATAAACCACGGCTGTGAAGCCGGAATGAGAGGTCTCCTCCTGGATCCCGGAGGGCAGTTCCGCGCTTTCCTCGCTCCCTTGCACCTTCAAGGAGTCCTCTCCGGGACCGCTGAGGGTTTCCTCAACCCTGTCTTTGGAGAACTCCTCCATGGACGCCCCATAGAAGTCCAGCTGCTCATCGTAGGTTTGTCTGCCCTCCTGGCTCTTGTCAAAGTTTTCCGCTGCCTTACCAGCTTCGATATTAAAGCTGTCAGTGTTTGAGGGCCGGTATTCGGCTTGATTCGTGAGCTCGGAGTCCGACGCTTGAGGCTCTTCGGTCATGGGCGTAGCTGCCAGGGCGTCGCTGTCCTCCTGTGTGAACCGTTCCGCCTTCACCTGGATCCACCGCTTGTGATACATTATGCTGGGCTGGATATAGAGCGGCCTGGAGCACTGGTACTCCACCCCGTCGCTCGCCCCATCCTCCCCATCCTGACTGCCCATCTCTGTGCTGAACCGGTCCTGCTCTGTGGGAGAGACGCTCTGGGGATGGTGCCGCTCGTTTATCTGGGGCGAGAAGCTGTCCTCTTTATGATGATCCCTGTCTCTACAGCGTGCTGCAGGGGTTTTGCAGAGTTCTGCTGGCACCCCTGGGGCCGGGTCAAACCCATCGCCGGCACTGTTAAAGCTGCTGCTGCTGCTTGGAGACCGGTGGTGGCTGCTGTGGCACGATTTGTGGCAGAAGGCTGCCGGGTTCCCTTCCAGGAGCTCGGTGCACTTGTCCACCACGTGCCACATCTGGAGGAAGCTTGCTGCCGTCAAGAAGCCCACGATTTCCGAAGCTGGCAGCAGCAGCTTCCCCGTGTAGCAGGACTGCAGGATGCTCTGGAACACGTCGGGGTGCATGACGTCCGGCAGAACGACCCGCATGCTGTTCTTCAGGAGCACCTGGTCGCAGAAGTAAGGAGAGCTGGCGGCCAGGACAGCTTTGTGAGCTCTGAAGCGGTGGCCCTGTATCACCACGGTGATGTCACAAAGCTGGCCCAGCTGTCGCTGTTGGTTGAGCTTCTGCAGAACGGAACAGGAGAAATCAGGGAATTCCACGCGGTAAGAGTTTGCCTCAGGTTCCATGGCTACTGAGATCTATTCCTAATTAAAAAGACAAGAGAGACCAAAAAAAAAAAAGTGAATGCCAGCTTTTGAAGTCCACGTATCCCACCTGTTTCTGCCCACTCTCTGAATGAAATGTATATAACACAAACAAACTGTAATGCTAATGAATTTCTGCTATGAAAAGTGTTATCTTATCAACGGGGTATTGATAGGGCCATGAGCTCACAATGTCATTCAGAAAGAACACAGTACTGGTCTTTATTCTTCAAAGAATATTCTCCATGTGACTCTACCATTAACTTGGCACACCAAAATGAACACCGAGACTCGCTTTTTCATATAAAGTTACTAAACCATTAAAAAAAAAAAAACTGGATAGACATTTTGTTAGCCTAAAGTTGTTTCTAACTCGTTTTTATAAATGCAT
The DNA here is from genome assembly GCF_902713425.1 of Acipenser ruthenus. Classification (NCBI taxonomy): domain Eukaryota; kingdom Metazoa; phylum Chordata; class Actinopteri; order Acipenseriformes; family Acipenseridae; genus Acipenser; species Acipenser ruthenus. The sequence goes on from NC_081219.1 coordinate 13,923,591, forward strand.
TTGGAATCTGGTGTTTACCTCCACACAAACAATGCCAGTCCATGACAAGTCAATGCAAAGTCTTGTGTTACACAGATAGTATTTTACAGAAAGCACACGCAGAACTGATATCCAACAGGGTCTTAAAAAAGAACAACCTTCCTAAATAATAATAATAATAATAATAATAATAATAATAATAATAATAAACCCTACACCTTTATTTAATAAATCCTTAAGAATTCAAAATAATGGTTTACAGCACAAACACCCACAACTCAGCTGAAGCAGGTATCAGGTATGCACCGGCCAGTTGTACTGTCAGATGATGTGAACCATGAAAGTACAGTATCTGCCAAGCGGGTATTCTTTACAGAGTCGTTATAATTAATTAATTACAATGCATATTAATGTACATTCGCAGGTCCTGTTTCAATAGGACTGTGTTTGTACATGCCCGCAGTAAAATATATCGCACTAGACAGCGTCTCTGGGGCGTCATAATGCGAGGCCTTGTTTTGTTTAATCAACGTTCAATCCAGACATCAAAGCAATATAAAAAAGAAAGAAAAATTTACAATGTTTCTACACATCAACATACTGGCCTCAGTGTCTCTGCCTCCTCTCTCTCTCTCCCTCTCCCTCTCCCTCTCCCCAAAACGCCTGTTTGTTTGCAGTTCATTCGTATCATTTTGACAAAATCAGAAACGTCCTTCATTAAAACGACACTTTTCGCGAACAGGCAGAAAAGACGTATTGTTGTCTCACCTGTGCTGTCATTTTCGACACAGTTTCCCGAGTCCTCCAGTCTCTCTGACTGCCTGCTCGCCTCCTCCTCCCTACACCGCCAGCAGGAAACCGTGACGTCACGTCCGCGTGGGGAAGAGCGCTGCACACAAACGCGAGCAGTGGAAGCACGACTCGTGCAGAAACCATGCATCTGTGTTGCATGATGTGCAAATACGTGCAATGTGAGTCGTGTGCTCCCGTGTGTGCGTGTGATTCCCCTATAGCACAGGCACGTAGTTGTGGTCACAGAGTTAAACACACAGCGTTTCTCACTGATGTTAAGTTTTCAGACACGCGATTCATTCCTTCCCCGTCATTCTTCCTACACTTGAATCATCAGAAAGCAGCTCACTGTCCGGGTTGTTTACATTCCCAAACAAAAACACAGACTAAAGTGTATTGCAGTGATGGTAAGACTCCCATCATATGGTACAGTTGTGCTCAAAGTAGACTCGCTTATTGAAAAAAAATATATATTTACTAATCTATGATAGAAGTATCTAACTGGTAGACAGGGAATTTCTCATTAACCATTTCATGCATGGCGACCTCGTATGTACATTTAAAATATATTTATTATGTGTCCAAAACTACTTTTTTTCAGCTATTTTCAATATTTCATACATGAAAGTGTCGACACAGTAAAAACAGCGTCGTTATGCCACGTATCTTTGTTTCAGTAAAAGATTTGTAATGAACGATCAGTTACAGAACTGCTTGAATCTGCTTGAGATGTTTGTGCGTCCAACCCCACTTTGAGAGCCACAGATTGAGCCATTTCAGGGTTTGCTTTGAGATTCATTTATTAACAAACCATAGAAATGTCAGGTTCAAATAAAGTTGAAATAAAGTACGGACTGGCTCAGACTGCTACGCAGTGGGAGTCTTATTGCCATCTCTGGCACTGTGTAAACCTTTTCTTAACCCCTTGAGGTACAAGGCGCTTGTTGTTCAAACGGGTTCTTATTAAAATGCATTCGGAATTGACTCAGGTATCACGAGGAAACAGATCCAACCTGTCAGTGAAATCTAAACCGTTTCGTGCACCTCAGTAAAGATGCCACTTTACAGCAGCAGATGGCGCTATAAGCTCACCTGAACCAGTTTGAGGCTTAAAACTGAATACAGAGAAGAAAGTGAAGGAAAATGAAGTGGATGGCAATCGCATGGTTTCAGTGCACGATGATTGCACATTATTATTAAGCAGCCTGCATATTGCTCTTGAGGAGACTTCATTCTTTAAAAAATGCAGCAACTACTACTACTACTACTACTACTAATAATAATAATAATAATAATAATAATAATAATAATAATAATAATAATAATAATAATATTGTTCAGGAGGTACCCCGTTTTTGTTTCATTTTGTTATGTTTGTTTTTTGAAATAGAAAAACTGATAATACTAATGAGAAATGTGTATGACAATGGGCTGATGTTAAATTATATTTGTCTGGTTTTTGTTTCGTTGATGGCTGGTTTATGATTCGATATCAAAACTTTAAATTTCTCAAACCTATATTTTTTTTTGTGAACTCGAATGTTGTTGTGCTTAGCTAGTGATGTGGTAGGCCTATATACAGAAATTTGCTTTTAATACTAGTACATTAAGGTAAGGACGTGCAGCTATAAATAAAGCATAGCTTATAATGTATCAAAATTAAGAAATCAAAAGTGAGAGATTGAACTTAACAGTAAATGAGTTCTCTGTTCCACATCAATATTCAAGATCTCTAAGGGTTTGCAGTTTGCGAACATCCAGGCTTTTCATTTTGTTATGACACACACACAGCCTTTACAATCTCATGATCATACAGCAGAGCCCCTCATCAGTGGGAAGGATCACAATTGACACAGATCAGAGAGCTGTCACTCACGCAGACAACTCTGTGCTCCTCTCTGCGCGTTGCAATCCTCCACAGGGAACTGCCCCAGATATTACAAGAATCAAACATGTATGAGATACATTCTGCTGCAGAAAACAAGCCTTGAAGAACCACAAAAAGACACAAAATGTATGAAGTACGACTCTGTTTTAGTGTTAGCTCCTAAATGAATACAAGGTATGCATTTCATTAATGTATAACTTTTATAACTGTATTACTTTATAATTGGAAAGCCAGTTCAATCTCTCACTGATTGTTTGGCCATGTAAAGTTACTTGACCAAATATGGTATTGTCTTATGCTTGCTAAACTCTAAAATCCAGGCATTGCACACGTGGGCCAATGCAAACAAACTGGGCCGTCAACAGTGTTTTCTGCATGCACATCATAATAAGCTATATAGGGATATGCAGTATAAACAGAATGTGGAATTAAAACTGTAGAGCTTTAACTAGCTCTGGATAGCAACATCAGGCATATCAGTCACATTTATTGAATTAGAAAAATTGAAACGCACGCAATAAATTTGCAAATGCGTCCCCGTGGATGAGATAACTCTTGTTGTTATGCACAGTATTAGATTTTTATTTTTATTTTGGTTGCTTTAATGAAAGAACTGTAAATGCACATCATTCAGAAATGCAGGAGGAATCCATTTGCTGTGACAGCGTTTGCAGGAGTGTGTGTCGGCTAACTTGATTTCTGGTCAGATTTACATGAATAATCAGGAAGGATGGAATTAGAGCACTCTGTGATTTGTGTACCGTGTTGGTGAGAATGTAATTATGCGTTATCACCGTGGTACGAAATTCAAATTAAAAACATCTTTCTGTAGTCACAATGCATGCAGGTTTTTTTTTTCAGCATCTAGATTTATTTAGAATAGTCTGTTTCATTTTTCTTAACCAAGAATCATTGCAAATACCAAGTATTTGAAGGTAACACTTGACATGAAGTGTATCTTATTACTGTGTATTTACATAGTAGTTACTTAGTAAGTACACATGTACTTACACATACTTACAATGTAGCTATCTGTGCCACCCGAATGTCCCTGGTGGTCTATGAATCAGGCACGCACTGAGGGGTGACTGGCAGTTACATCATTGGTAGATCTGTGAATATTTAGTCACATCCTCCTTTTTTCTGATTTATTGTTCCTTTCATATAAAAAAGTAGAGCTGAGCTGACGTTTGTTCTTGGAAGTGTTCATCTCTTCGCTTAGCTTCTGCAGGCTTCCATCACTGTTCACATGTGAAGGGGCATGGTCAGTCCCTAACCTAACACTAACCCCCAACCCTAACCATAGCCCACGACGTCCAGATAGGTCATCCAGATTTCCAGAGGGACGAAACCTCATTTCAAAAATATTAATCGCAATATCATTGTTGTCTCCCCTCAGAGGGATTGTGAAACCTATTGATTTCTATTTTACCAAGAGATGACACCATAGAAGAAATATAACCGGATTCTAAAATGCACTGCTGCATATTTCTGCAATGATAAGACAGAGTTAAACCATTTATATGAAGAGGACCATTTCCGATACCGGCCCCCTGCTTCAGGAATGCTCTGTTAGTGTTATCTATTGCAGCACAGCGTCATTATTCTGTAAGAAACAGGGAGTGGGAGTAAGACGCAGCTGACCAGTCATTCAACAACCCTTGAGGTCTGTTCTAGTACGTCCAGGACTTTGCCAGTTCAATTACTTAACCCTTTGCTGCCCAGTGTTCAACATATTTGACATTGAGAAACTAGGTATTAAATGGCTATGTGAACATACCCAGGGTGGTAAAGGGTTAATTTAGGACCTGGCTGGAAAACAATACGTGCACTAGGATGGGTCTCGAGGGCCAAAATCAGAAAAGATCATTGCAGTTTTATTTGACTTTCAATTTGGCTTCTCTCCGGCTGCGCTCACCAGGATGTTATCTTTTTTTTTTTTTTTTTTTTTTTTTCATTTTCCATTGACAGCTTGGCAGCCCTGTTAAATTCCTGAGTTAATCTCGAAACAGGTGGGCAATCGGGGAAAGGGGGCTGAAACGCTTTGTCATTGCACGTGCTCCTGACAGGGCATGATGTTAAACAAGTTCGTTTTATATCCCCGGCTGTGATCCTCTATCCAAAAAAAAAACAAAAAAAACTGCACGGCCACAGTGATTAGAAATGGTTTGCTTGACCTCGAGGAGTGATCAAGGTATTGATAAAATTTCAAACAGCTTCTTAATCAAAGGGTTTCCTGTCGAGGCTCTAATCTCACCTGAGAGTCTGCTTTGTTACCTGCTGCACTGTTCACTTGACCAGAAATTCTTTCCTACTAAGCTAATGGGGCCACTTAGAACAGGGGAGCAAGACTTCTGTAGAAGCCAGGTGGGAAGGCTGCAAACTTCCCCACTGCAGTTTTAATACCAGGTGACTTTGCAATTCTCTTAATGCCCCTTGGGCTTAGTTAAATGAATGCTTTATATATATATATATTACACACGCATTGATCAATAAATCCCTCCTATTTGGAGATGCACATATATACGGCAGGGTGTACATTCATTAGAACACACCATTGCTTCTGTTGTTTTGATTGGCTGTCCTTATGAATTCAAACCACTGGAACACAAAATCTTGCACAGTTGTCAAAACAGGCATGGTCATGGCCATGGATTCCCTGAGGTTTCCTCCTGTCCCATTGTGGGTCCACAGGGGTTTTTCCTTACCTGAGCGTCAGGTGGTTTAGTTCTGCGAGGTGGTGGATAAGGAATCAAATTATTATTGATCATTACCTCCCTGATATTTGGTTAGGAAATTGGGTGCCGATTGCACCGCCAGTCCTCAAATCCTCATTTATTACTATTCCTGCACTCATGGGTGTGTGGCACGCTTAGAAAAGTCACCAGCTTATTTTGGGACCGTCTCCGTGCACGCCTGAGCAAAGTGGAATTTCTGCAATGAAGCCAGAATACTAATGACCACCAGGGGCGTGGAGCAATAATTTATTCCTCACCTTGAAAATAGAGTTTGTTAAAGATTTGCAAGATTTGATTTAAAATGCGAAAACTCGGTGACCAAATATTTACTAGCTAGCTATAAAACAACCCTGTCCTCCCCCCTCTCCCCCCCCAAATACATTGAGTAAAATGATTGTTGGCAATGCATTGTTTATGTTGCTTTTCCCATCCCAGAATCACACCGCAGAGCATTTACGACCTGAGCTTGTCTTTATTGTAACTTATAAAATATACATTGCATTTTATTAAATTGCCTAGTGTCAGGATCTGCTGGAATTGTATTGTTTTTACTATCCCAGAGAAGACTGAGGCTGCCTAGATAGTAATTTGATTACCTCTGCAAGTGCAATAAATCTAATTTTGTTATACACGGGATCGATCAGGAAAAAGTGAAGGGTTTACTTTTTAAGATCAAGAGATGGCATTTGAGATTGCTTTAACATGTTGGTAACTCTTTGTTTCCAAAAGGCTTCGTGCTGTAGTTCAATCTCGATTATCCGTGAACGAACACATAATCATGTATCGAACTGAAATTCTATAATGTATCCTTCTCTGTGGTCAGGTACACAGCGATACACATTGTCCGCTTGATCAACATTCATGCATACGGTTGTACATGAAGACAATATCATGGGAAAGAACCATTGGATGCACAGAACAGTGCTGGGGTGAATATATAACATTCCTACCAGAGATACCCTTCTGGGATCTCGCATCCTGTTCTCAGAGACAAGGCTGCTGTTGGTCTGCAGGGACATGCAATGTTGAAATACACAATGTCCAAATCAGTAAACAAAACTAACAAAGCGAGAGACACATGATACCCAAGAGGAACAGCAGCAGGTGCAGCCTGTTATCGTTTCAATGTTTAGTTCCAGCCTTATTCCTAATTGTTCAAACAAACCAACCCAACCTTAGCTCCTATAGGCGTTTCATTATACCTAGAAACCTGGAGTGGAATAGCCCTTCTGAACAGGAATTAGGCCCTCTCTGTATTTAGGAAGTGAATATTCACACGGCTTGTGTACCCTTTTCACTCTTTTGTTTGCAACGTTACGATGCCAAAAAACATATGGGCTGGATTCCAAATCGTCATTAGCATTATTTTTGGTCTGATTGGTAAAAAAAAAAAAAAAAAAAAAAGAAAACGAATGAGAATCAACTGAGGTTTACTCACAAGCCATGGTATCAGACACCCGGGAGGTTTATTTCTGGTTCTGGTAACGTTTTGTCGGTGTGTATTATTGCTTTGTGAAAATCTCAAGCTGACGACGTTTTGAAGTAAATAGCTTTGAGAATGCAGACCTTTATGTTGTTGTGTTTTTTTTTTGCCTCGTTTGCTCCGTTCTACTTATCTACCCCGTGAATACCTTGGCCAGAGGTACTTAGGGACACAATAGCGGCCAGTCTTCTCTAATGCACACAAAAACTGCCTCAGTGACAGAGAACACATTTTTCCAAAAGCAGGTGCTTGAGTTTGTCAGCGGCTGAGCCTCCACATTGTTGGAATGAAAGAACAGCTGACCTTGTGCAGGTGTGTGGAGACTAGGAGCCTGTCTTCATGCTATCAGGTTTCTCCTTGCAAGACACAAGCTCTCACTGTGTGCAGAGACAAGCGCACTTTATACACTAAGAAAAGATTATTATAATTCAACAACATTTCTGCTACTGCATGCATACATGCACGAATAGGTAATGCCTTCTCCAGGCTGGTTAGATTCATGAGGTTGAGCTCCTAGTGTCTAGAATGGAAGTGACAGTGAAAGATTTAACACTTCAGTGCTAATTCCGCCATGTGGCAATAGCCCAGTTGTAAATAGCAATCGTTTGTCTCGAGGTCTGTGGGATTTTATGTCACGGTCAAGTTATTTAACAGAGTCCTGGCCCTGGCTGTTGCTGCTAAAATCTTCAGTATTCATTTCCTTTTTTTTTTTTGTTCTGTATTTTCTGCTCCAAGCGTGATTTTCGATCTTTTTCTGTTTACTAACTTGAGTTGGCACAGTTGCAGTAGGGGCAGGTATTGCAGTTGCACACCCCCTGGCGGTCATTTCTAAAACCACCACATGTTAGCTTCAGGAGTCTTTTCAGAAGAATCCCAGGGATCTGAGCAGAAACTGCAATAGAGAATCATTCAAAACACATGGAATAGGATATTAAATAAAAAAATTAAGTAAATGCAGAGATCGTGGCCAAATGTGACATGTTTTATGTTTAAAAATAACCTTCACAGCAAGGTTTAGACTGGATCACATTAGGGTGCATGGAACAGGGAGCTATTTCAGAAACCTAAACAGCTATTAATACTCCCACCCTAAAGCTGTATCCTGGCTCTGTCATAGATCGTTTGCATTTTGTTGGTGTCCAGCGATATCAATAAGGGAGACAATAAATCACACTTGAGGGTAAAGCACCAGTAGATGGCAGTATTAAGATCTTCCACAGTGCAGATCATTAAAATAGATCAAAATAGGGCCAGACGAGCCATTGAGAAACTTGACAAGAAACTTAATAAATTGAATGCCAAACTTTTCCACTAGATTCTCGATGCCTTCACCATAACCATTCCAACCTGGGCTGTTGTAACCTCTGCAGAGATTGCGCTGTCACCCGTTACCCTGTATTGAGACAGCACTGCAGTTAATCCCTGTTAGTTTCATTAAGATGCTTACTCAAGTTCAATAACGAAAGAGCAAGCACTCGGTGGTTAAATCAATAGGGTTCGCTCCTCGCCTGTTACTCTGCATTGATTTGATCATGCAGCAGCTCAGTATTTAAATCCTGGTGCCGGAGCCCTTATTGATTTCACTAAAAGAGGGCTAATCTGGAAATGTGCTGCCCTGTCATTCTGACCTATGGGTTATTGCAGAGAGAAGTGGTTGAGTGGGTTAGAGAAGCGCGCATTCATTGAAAAGCCTGTTTAGTGTGCAGGATTTCTTCAAATAACCGATTGTTAAAATTGCGAGCATTATGTGTCGCAGGGCTGCTCTGACCCACGCAAGGTCAATGGAAACAACATGAGGAAAATATTTGGTCAAAGTCAATCATTGTGAGGACATCTGACATTGTTCTTCTGAAACCCGCTTATATAATTGTTTTATTTATTTAGTGATGTCTGGCGCGTCCCGTGCCTTTATGACCTGCTTGTATGAATGCCAACAGGCGATGAAATAAATAAAAGAAAACATTCGAAGGGATTTAATTGGTCGAAATGGCAGGCTCTTTGGATTGTTTGGAAGGGAAATTGCTTCCAAAGACTCACCAGCCTGTTCAGCAGTATTGTCTGCAAGGGGTTCTGGGTAGGCCTCTGGCAGAGGAGGTCATGTGACTTCCCTGAGGTCACCTGGCGAGTTCTAATCTGTGCAGATTTTTAACCCTCAGGATCTCCTGCTCTGTCGATTAGGTGTGGTTATCGGGGCACATTTCTGCGACCTAGCAACCCACTTTTAAATGGCGGCTTACAAAAAGATACCTGTATGCAGGCTTGATCCCTCCTGCAAAGTGTTATTATTATTTTTTTTTATTCCCTGTTTTTTTTGTTTATTACTTTTCCTGCTGTACTGTGTTTAAAATCCAATATAGGAAAGGGTGTCGTTCACGTACAGAAATATTGCAAACGTTTCCTGTACATTTTGGAACTGCTCTAGCGGATTATATAAGTGCAAAATCAATGAAGCACAAAATACAAAATATAGACAGTGGGATAAAACCACCAAGGATGATTTAAAAACACTTTAAACATAAGGAAAGAATAGAAGAAGAAAAAAAAAACGGAGCACTGTAACTTTTCAGAAAAACAGAATGTTTTCCCAACACTAGATTGCATCTCTCAGCCAGGCTAATTTTCTCAATTCTTTTCCACAACCCTGAACCACAGTCCTGTGGCATGGGAACAAGAACAGTCAAGCCTTTCCAAACACTGTCTCCTCTCTCCAGCAAAGTATTCCTCTGATATTTTGTGGTATGTGGCACAGTTCCACCTGAAATCAGGGTTTACCATCCCATCGCATCCTGGCCTCAGAAATATTAGCCTGAGCAGTGCTGTGTAGTGTTATGGCAGTGGTATTATACTGGCTTTAGTTACTATGAGTCTGGCTTTAGTAACAAATGCCCTAGTCAAATGCTTGATGAAAGCAAGGCATTCTTCACACACGCATCTAGCGCAGAATACAAAGCATGCTGCAAGTTACAGAAATAAGCCAGGAGAAAACATGGGATTTTAAAAAAAAAGTTTTTACTTAGAAAGAAAGGGATATTTTTTAACAAACTGCAAAACTTGTTTGCTTGACCTCAAGACACACACAGCTCAACTGATTGAGCCATTTTCTATTTCTGGAATAAATTCAGTGGTTTACAACTGTTGTAGAATTGTGACTTTAAAAGTGATAATCAACAGGGGCTTGTGCAATTAATGATTAGAAGAGAAGTTAGGTTCAATGCTTAAAAACCCTTTGAAGAAAGAAAGAAAGAAAGAAAGAAAGAAAGAAAGAAAGAAAGAAAGACTGGTATACAAACAGAAGTTCTGCCCAGATTGAAAGTAAAACGTATGCTGCTAATCTCTATCTCTGGGAGTCGATTTCTCCGAGTTACAAATTGCAAGTGAAAAATATATTTAACGTGATGAATAGTTTTAATTTGCTATATTCCTCTAGCGGTCTCACAAAAGAATACAATATGAACCTTTGTGTTGAAGTGAAAAAAAAAAAAAAAAAAAAAAAAAAAACCTTGGGAATGATCTCATCACGTTTGCTCGATAAATTAAATAAAATTGCTGAAATAAATAGCCGGAGCTTGAAAAAAAAAAAACATAACGAGGGCCCGGGCGGGTGACTGATTTTTGGCACAATATGAAGAGAATGGAAGGAGTGCTGCTTGGTGCTTACCCCAAATGAAAGCCCTGCTTAGTGGAGCAGAGATCAACATGAAGAGAACGGCCCTGCTCCACCTGGGGCTTTGTTATTGATAGGTCTGTCATCTCCGCTAATATTGGAGCAGTAATGGCAGTTGATGATTAGGCCACTCCAGAGCTATTACCTACATTTCTTATCCTTTAACCAGAGCTCTGGAAGCTCAGCTGGGAAACAAAGGCTGCCTTCATGAGGCACAGGCCTAAATTGCAGGCCTGAGTCCACCTGACCTGAAAGACATAACTGTACGCTTTCTGCAGGCCTTAGAAGTCTGGGACGAGATAAATGTCAAAGGTCACGGCACGGTGTTATCTGAAATGAAGGGGCTCTGAATGACTGGGGCGCTGACAGAAGCCTGCAGTTAAATTACAGAAAATTGGCTGTTTTGTCAACATTTCATCGGCAGATTTACTGAAAAACAACTCTGGGCCTAGTCGTCTCTCACAGACAGTTAAAGGATTGAGTCAGTCAGAACTGACTGACAAACAAATCTCCTCTGTCTGTCTCAATAGGAGATATTTAATATCATCTCTTTTTAATGATCCTTAAGTGACTGAAATTACATCTCAGTGGAAACACGTTTGACTAGAATAATAATGGAAAGGGGAAAAAAAATCATAATAATAAAATTAATAATGGTGAGCGATTGCCACTGACTTTTTAGGATTGTGACTGAAATTAATCACCTCGCTCGCGCTTAGAGATAAGCAGCTGCTATCAGAGAGTGATCTTAAGCGAAGAAATAATGAAAAGTGTTTTTTTTTTACAGTTGTCAGAAATCATGCCAAAGTCCATTGCATTCTAATAATCAAATTTTTCATTTCCTAAGGTTTCTGTGTCTGTATAATATTATGTTTTATTCTTAAAAACAGAGGTGTCTAACCCTAAACCTTTAATTCTGTTTAATGTGTGATTTGGTTTTTTATAAAAAAAATGCTTTTTATATTTCAAGATACACATTCTCTTAACTTTTATATATATATATATATATATATATATATATATATATATATATATATATATATATATATAAACAACTTTTAGTATAAAAATCACAGAACAGTTTTTAAATTTTTCTGACAGAGATTAATCCTGACTGGGGTGTAACAGCTGCTCCTGAATATCGGGCTACATGTACAAATGACAATATATTTGTACAGCAAGACATAAATAGAAAAGGCAGGGACTATACAGCTCAGCAGCGAGATGCTAACAAAAACAACTGCCAGTACAACCTTTTGTTAAACGCAGTCAATGCTCACAGTGCGTATGTTTGCACAGCGTAGCCCCAGAATGGAGTTTCTCCCAGTGTTTACTGATACGAGCCTCAATCCACCTGCTTGCCTTCGAATAAAAGATGTTTCAGTGCATGGATTGCAGAAGAATCGTATTACCAATGCTCACTTTCCTAATAGATACGGCACACATAAGGATCTATGTATGCTCTGCTGAAACAATAACTGGTTTATGAACCAATTGGCAGCGTGCGTCAAGCACCTTTTTGTGTGTAGTAGCTGGAAGAATAAAAGGCAAATAACATGACAAACCTCTTACGGAAATAACAAGGTGCTAAGCCTGTGTTGACATGGGTTGCCGCAGCAAACACTGGATGAGTCTGACCTGGGTGGTACTTGAATGGGAGACCTTCATTGAGTTAAGCAAAGGGGTGGTTCAGGCCGGGAACTCACTTTAACCTGAGATCAAATCACGTCAACATCCAGCATAATTTAACTGCTTCCAGTACTCAGAGCAAATTGTTCAGTCGAATAGCAAGGATGTTATTTGGCTTTCGATAAACAGTGCGTCCAATGATTGGCAAGGAAGGGATTTATATCCTATCTCAAACCATTAGGTCCCCGCTGTGCACCAAAGTTCACCTCCTCCCCAGCCTCCATATGCTTTCTGGCTTTGTTTAACAGGGGAGGGCCGATAACCTGTTCATCTGTCTGTCCTTTCTAAACCAGAATAGGGGTCACGTGTATTTCTCCAGCTGCATGGAAAAATGTGTTTTTTTTGCACGATGTTACCCTAACCCTTTTCTGATACAATTCTGTGCTTTGCATGTATGGTGCAAAAAGATTTGCACATTAAGTACATGGTAACTATGCATACAAATCTTGTAAGGAAGTAAAAGTACACATGCATTTACTCAGTAACTCATATGAAAATACACAGTAATGAGAGATACTTAATGTAAAGTGTTACCAATAACAACAACAATAATAATGTTCTACATACATTGGTCTTTTGTTTAACATGCAATGTCTACAGTATCTACTCTATAGCCCGGCATTTCAATCTATAGAGCTCTCCTAGGATGTAGAAATCGCTTCCCAGATAAACAACCAAATATCCACATAGAAATATGCAGCAGCTTACAGTACAGTAAATACAAAAAAAAAAAAAAAAAACACAGAGGCTGGGGGGCTGAAACAATAACGAGATCTAGTCACACAAACACCCCCTCAGCGAGATTCTCAGACAGTCTGGAAGCAAGATTTAAAGCAGGAATCTGTGATGAAGCAGGCAGGATTTGTAAACCCCCCCCTGAGTTCTCCAGCCACCTGCGCGATGCTCTGGACCTGAGCTCTGCAGTCTCAGAGACAGCAGCCCAGGCTTTAACACAGCACCTCCTCTTTGTCACTGCTGGCCATGCATCCTCGTGTGGAACACTGCGTGTGTCTCGTGTTTTAGACCAGAGCCCTCCAACCTTCATGACGGAAACAGCCATTGGAAACAATACCAAGAAGTTTAGCTGGACTGCACACTGCTTCCTTGTGCTCCTCGAATAGGTTATACATTGTCACAAGTTTCATTTCGATAAAGGACGGGGCCAGTTAGGGGGCAGAACGACCATTAATACATCATGTATTTGTGTCTGCTGCTGTATTTGTGAACATACTATTTAGTAACACTTTGCTGTTTCTCTGCTAGACTTTAAAACTGCATGGAATTTTTTTTTTAAAGGTCATTTTTTAAACTAAACACAACCGCACGCTTCACAATTGCACGTGACGCGCGATAAGCTGCCTACAGGTTCCTGAGGTCGACTGTCGCTTTGCTGAAGTCGCCAGTTCGGTGCTGCCCCTAGTGCTGGAATGCAGTATTGGCGACAGGTGATTTCTGATGCAATGGGACACACTGGGGTTTTTTGCAAGCAGGAGAGGTCAAGGGGTTAAAAGAAACAAATAAAACATGTAGGAAACATTTTGATTAAACTTGACTTCCTCCATGCACTCCGCATACTGTATTTAACCTGCGTCCCAGGGCGAGCGGCCTCTTGTTTTGTCTGGTTATTTCTTGACAAAGGCAACCAGAATCCCTGTCTTGTTGTTGGAGCCACCAGCAAGTTACTGAAGGAGGCTTAAAAAAACATCTTTCATTAAAAGATAAACCCTGGGAATCAGATACCCCCCCCAACGATAAGATCTTTTAATGCGGTAACATGGAATTATGGGTGAAAATTGTAATTTCGTAAATAAGCACCTGTGATCCCTTCTGAAAGCCTCCAGTATGCAGCTGGAGACAGAGGAGAGGGTTTGCTCTTGCAACTCTATCCGGTTTGAGGTGGGTGGATTTGCTGCAGATCTAACCCCAGGGCTTTAATATTAGAGCTGTGAAGGTCAGCCTCTGAACAGGAGAGTTTTTGCAGGTGTGCTGCTGAAGGCTGCTGCGGGGAAGCTTGCTCACATTCTGTGGTAGACAACGCAGCGCTGAGGTGTCCTTTCTCATATCTGCGGGTAGAAGCTGAGTGGGCCCCGGACCATGCTTTAACCTTTGCCACAAGCAGGAAGAGTCAAATATTTAACACTTATAAAAATCTAAGTAAATAAATGACAACATTCGGACACATAAGGGTTTGATGAGGCTTTTTCTTTTCCAATGTTGGACTTTATCGACCACCGTACAGCTAATATATATCTATACACTGCTGTGCAAAAGTCTTAGACATGTTGCATTTTTCTACTCTGATGCATTATGAGCATCAACAATTTCTTCAAAGCTTACACTAGTGTTTTCTACTATTCTAAAAACCTTGACTTGCATAAAGTAGAAAAAACATTGAGTGAAAAAGCTTGCATCACTCCATTTTCAAAGTGTGATATCCGAAGCATAATCAACAAGTACAGAGAAACATCATCTGTAATTGACAAACCCAGGGCTGGAAGACCCCAAAAGCTGTCTAACAAGGATGAGCAATACTTGAATATAATATCCTTAAGGAATAGAAAGAAGACAAGCGTTGAATTGACAACAGAACTGGCAGAAGGCACAGGTGTCGTTGTCCGTCCATCAACCCCATTAACAGATTTAAATAGAAATAAGCGAGTGTAGTTACCATGGCATCAGAAGCCTATAAGTACCTGCACTTTTTGTTTTCGAACGCACCTTTCTGTTTGTAAGTCTCTCACTTTTTGTTTGTTTGTCACTGAAATCTTATTTGCTTGTGTTTTGCACATCAGGGCCACTGTAAAGAAGAGAGCTGGTGGAGAAGAGCGATGGATCCATACTGTAATAGTGTGTATATGCGTGAATAAAACTAAGGACACTTCAGTGGACAGACTTTCAGCTTCCTGCATTCATCACAGATGAGCTGAAACGTTCCAGGCAAGATTCTCCCAATTCTCCCTGTGCGGTTTGGGTTGCTCCTCCCAGTTTTCCTTGTCCTCTGTCTCTGATTGGTGGATCTGTTCACTGTTTCCCAGGCATTCTTGGGTGTGATGACGTCACTGCTCGTATGCAGCGGATTACCGGGGGTGAAGTGCAGCTGACACGCCCCCAAGCCCCCCCCCAGGTAGGTTGACTCAGTGATTGATTGGCATGGCAGTTTGATGGATGTGGCAGGTGAGCTGCCCTTTCCCATATTCTCTCCCCAGAGTTTCAAACCATTCCAGAGGTCACTTGATTCACAGGTGTTCCAATGCTGGCTTGCACAGATACAACCCAAAAGCAAGAGCATCCCTGTACAGCTAATAAATCACAGATCTCCTGACTAACAGCTCAGGCTGTCCCGTTAAGCAGGTGAGGTGCTTGCTTGCAGGCTTTCTCGTATTAATCCAGTTTATTCATTATTGATCATTGCTGCTATTTTAGGATTTGCAGCTGATTTAAAAAAATATATATTATCGGTTTTAAAGGCAATAGTTAAACAAAGCAGCGGTACCAAAGTGCAATTGAGTGCATTTTCTAAAAATAAAAAAAACGCATATTGATTAACACTTAACAGGTTATTATGTACAACTCCAATATTTTGAAAGGTCATTTACTGACATGACCGTGAACCCTAAGGGACGTGTGTGTATTGATCACTTTGTGCCTGGGCTCCCTCCCCAATCGATCCCTCTGAAAATGAGATTCTGCATGTCAGTCACGCACTCAAATAAGCTCTTAAATAACTCTTGAGTACAAAGCTCTGAGAGTGTTTCCCTCAGTGCTGTATGGCAGGCTGTCATTAATTAGGAACAGCGTACGCCAGGCTAAATATGATTTGCAGTACCAGTCCATCAGAAAAAAAAAGAAATGATTGAAAAGCTGGCAATCGAATCCTGTCATTATATTTTGCAATCCAGCACTAGTCTCATTTTCCAAACCAGAATGACGAGTCTGTTCTATATTTCCTCGAAGGACATTTCTTCTCTGTGAAATGAAGTCCGCCCTGCCAATATCCAAAGCTTCCAAACTGCTATGAAGGGATGTGGTAGAGTAGGCTGTAATAGTTGCCATCTACAGTGCAATAGTTCATGGTGCAGCCTAGTCACTGTGCACAGCATGCCCCACAGCCCAGCTACTAACCACACCATACACACACACTTGATTATGGATGGCGAACAAACAATCCAGGTACAATACATGCTGCTTGAACCCAATAGAACACTGTGCTATACAAACATACCGCCAGCAAATAGATGCTGCAAAGTCCACACCTGCAATACATGAGCCACCTACTTTCAAACAGGCTTCCAAACCGCTTAGGTGTTGTCCACCCAGTTTTTCGAAACACCTGTTATGTTCACCACTGTTGTATTGGGCTGCAGTAAGCTTGCATAACCACTCAGATTTCAGCGGCTCTTCAGAACTTACCAGATCACTCCCTGCAATTATGCTCCCAGGCTGATTATACGTGTGACGTTCAATAAGTAGACTCTTTCCCCACCCTGCCCTTTTCTTCACCCCTTCAGGATGACCACACCGTGGCCGAAGATGTCATGATCGAATCCTCACGGCACTCTGCACGGTACACATTGAAATAAAGATTGATGACTGGGGTTGCCTGTACTCCAAGTCATGTAGAACTCTTTACCAGCGCTGGGAGACCTCAAACTAGATAGGGATCATTTTTCTTACCGCTGGACGAGAACTTAACCAAGACCTGGCCTTGGAGAACATTTTAAATGTTTAAGTAGGCAGGCCACTTGAAGCTTGACAGTTTGAGACCATCAATCAGACGGCTAACCCAGGATCTTAGAAAGGCATAAGTGGTTTAGTGCAAAGCAATGAAAGTGCGTTCACTGCTCAGCAAACTAAAAAAAAAAAAAAAAAAACTGTCCTACAGGTGATCAATTGTTAAAAGACACTGGTAAACAAATACAGAGTAGATCCTGCTGCTAATTGGAATGCTGAGACGTTTACTATCAATATGCAAATGAGCAATGCCATTTCTTTTACAGAGCTTCAAGCTTTATGGCGAAGAAAGGTAATGAAATAAATATGAAGTCAACTAGCTGGTGCTGGCAGACTCCACAGTGCTTATTGCACAGGTCTTCCATTCACTGCTCCATGATGTCATTCCGTATGGCAGTCTTGCACCTAATTACGGGCAGCTGACTGGGACAAATTCTCCATTTCCTTCAATAAGCTGTGGTTTGGAACTACTACCCTGGGTCACTTGAAAGGCGGTAGCTAAAACATTTTTTTTAACGTACCATAAAATGCATTTAAATAACTGTAACTTTCTTTTTCCTAGTAGATAGCACGCGCGTTATGAAAAATATTTACATTGTTTTTTTTTAATCTCGGAAGACGTAATTCTGAAAGTACCAATGAGAAGAGAAATAAAAGTAAACTGTAATTTTCTCGTCTCTTCTGGGGAGTTTCTCCAGCACCTCTTTAAATGTCAAAGTGTTTGGCACACAGCTGGATCTAGGGCTCTCTTGAGGAAGCAGTGTGGGTCACCGTCGACTATAAATTTTAGATTCTCTGGGCTGGAATTATTCATGGCTACAAATAATTTCAGCTTTGTTGTATTTGTAAGTTTCACTGCTAAACCTGGACATGTTTTTTGTGTAAAGAAAATGAATAAATAAATAAAGAGAGCTAATAGAGAAACAATGACATTATTCCTTAAAGAGATCGTAAATATACTGGTCAAAAAGAAACATACATGGTAGGCATTCTTTTCTTTTTACAAATCCATCTTCTTCAAGGCACTTACAAAGTATCTGTGATGTTTTATAAGTACTGCATACCCATTGCATCATAACCTCAGTGCAACCTCTGATTAGCCCCCCAAAGAAGTCTTTAAGCTGAGGGAACACAAAACCACTTTGTGGATTGGAACTTGGTTTCAGGAGGCTAGGTTTCAGACCACTGCAGGGCACACCAGGGGAGACCTGAGGTTTGATACACCAAAGCTGCATCAAACTAGGTCTCCCAGTCTCCTGGAACCAGGTTTCAAGCCTCTGATTTACACATTAAGTACATTGTAACTATGCATAATAACACTGTAAATATGTGTAAGTACACTTAATGTAATGTGCTACTGAGTTTAGATTCTCAATGATATTGCGGGGGTCTCTCAGGCCTGTACTTGTTGTGACAAACACACAAGGTGAATCAATTATACTATCTAGACAAACCTGTCCCTCAACACTTCCATTCACTCTGAATTACAGCAATCTGCACATTTTTTGATCTCATCAGCCCAGCAGGTGTTAGGAGCCAGTCCGTTTGCAAATGTATGGGGCTCTCCCGAGCATTGTGTGGTGCTGAATTACCCAGTACTGTACCTATCAATGCAAGCAGGGTGGGTACCATCATGTGCACTGTGCATGTGACTGTGCTTGTATGTCATGTGAGACACCGATGGGTTTGTCTCTATTCTCTGGTAAACAAAAATCATTAGGAAATAATTTGCTGAGGTTGCCCCCAGTATGCATTCCTAACCTGAAGATCAATCGCTTAGATATTTGTTTTGTTCTCCTGGAATGCTTTATTGACTTCACAGCATCACATACATCTGAACTGGCAGGAGGGAGGGTCTGTGGATGTTTGAAGATTCTGTAGATTTTTCCATACAGTCCATTCAGCGTAGCGATACAGTAAACATGGACAAATCTGTTACATATCATTATGAGTTACACATCCATAAATGTGCTATGATATGTCAGTTAATAATAATAATAATAATAATAATAATAATAATAATAATAATAATAATAATAATAATAATAATAATAGTACATCAATAATTATATAATTATTATTATATCATGTAACTAAGACATCTTAAGAAACTGTATCATTACTTTTTAAGCTTGGATATTTCCCCTGGTTGTGCAGTGATAAGATTATATTGTAATTACAGTGTTACCCCTTTTTATCAATAAATTGTCTTCCACGCTTTTAGTAACAGAAGTCTAACAGTGGATGCTTAGACTACAGTCTGACCCAGCGCTGCATTCTCCACACACTCCTAATGCAATTTGTTCTCCTGTTGCATTGTTTCAAGATAAACCGGGTGCACATGTGGTAATCATTTCTCCCAGTAAAGAAGCAACACTCTCCCACATACGGAATGGATCTCTGCCTGTCCCTTCCCATCACCCCTTGTCCTGGCGCGCGCTGTTTGGACGTGTGAAGCTCTTAAGCAGAACCAGATTTGGAGGGCTGGTCGTCGTGGGCTGCCAGGGAAGAGGCCAGGCTTGAGCCCGGTCCCTGGAGCGTGTGAACGATCAGGCGGCACTTAGCAACCGGCAACAAATCCTGCAGTGAGAATGTACCGGGCGGGGCCTCCGAGGTGAAATTCCACACGCCAAGTATCACAAACCCATCGCTTAATTAATAATTAATTGCAGCTGTGAGGAGTAGAGACCTGTGTGTGTGTGTGTGTGTGTGCGTGTCTGTGTGCATGTGTGTGTGCATGTGTGTGTGTGTACCTGCTCCATCATCCTAAATAGGCTGAAGGTTTTAGGTTTAAGGACAATGCAAGGCAGTACTTGTGCAAGTGCCAGTTCATTGCTTATACTATAATTACTCTGTTACAGAACTAGATAAACAACTAAGGCACCTGCTCTTAATTACATACTAAGGGATCTTAAATGAACCTAAACCAGTCATACAAGAAGATCACCAGGTTCATTTTCAAACCGGTAGCTGAAATCTACTGTCTATTGATTTTAATAAATAATATCTGGATTGGAGTGGCCTGCATGAATGCATTGCAAATTACTCCACACAACATGGCATTGGTATGTCTTTGGCATGTCTATCGTCACTGTGGGTTTCTTGGTGCTATTAGGATAATTTAAATGCCCCCCTCCCCTCTTTCATTAATGAACTGTCTATTTTCTCAAGGGTGAGGTTAAAAGTGGATTTGTCTCAAACAGCTCATGTCCGTCCATCAGCTTGCTTGCAGAATGAGCACTTGACACCCCAGTGACATGGCGGGGGGAGAAGTTTACAAAAACATTTAGAACATTAATTCGATTATGGCTCGGCTTTGCCTTTCTTTCAGGTCAAAGTTAAATCGGAGTGCCATGTTTATCCAAGGAGCCGAGAACGGAGAGAACTCTCTTTCTAAATCTCAGCCTGGAGTTAAGAACACCCGACAGCTACAGGTCCTCTTGTCTGATTGACTTGCTTCTAAGAAAAGTGAAATGTGACGTAGAGAAAAACCAAGACGCTGGGGAGTAATGTGGTGGCGATGAAGAATTAAAGGGTTAAATACAAAGTACTGTATACTTTCACAAGGCACTCCCAGCTAGCAGTTTAAAAATAAACTGAAAGAAAGGAACATATTTACCTTATAATCATTTAGACTTGCTGAGCTGATTTCTGCAAACAAAAATATCGCCCTGTGCTTAAAGCAACAGACAATTCGACTGCCCTTCCTCGCCAGTTTTAATAGGTTCAATAATTAGTTAAGATCCTGGGTGGAATTGAATTTACAACACAGTTGAAAGAAAGACCTATTTTTTGAACGGGAGGGGAATGAAGCCATTCTAGCAGATGGACGTCTTTTCGTCTTCCCTCTTTCCCAAGCCATTGGATTTCATTTTTTACACAGAGCAGGGGGGGGGGGGGGGGGGAGGGTCAGCACACAAAGAAACGAGATACTTCCTTGCGCAGACCTGAATCAGAAGAATCACAGTATTTCTACCTCTGCAGACAGATGCTCCACAGTTTTTGAAAGACTGCAGACTGTTTGGTTGCTGTTGCTGTTCTCTTTGTGTATTAATTTTAACAAAAGAACAATGTGTTTCTATACCAGACACTTCTCTGTAAACAAGAGTAAGAAGCAGGTGGACTATACCGAACATGGTTCAGGCTGGGTTTACAAAGGGAATCCAGTTTAAACACTGCATTCAGGGGGCAAAGTGGCTAGTGTTTCAGAGCAGGCATTGGAGGCTCCTGCAACACCCTCTGCAGCCATGCGTAGCTATTACCCCTATTTCATTTCAAGGGCTCTGCTTTGAGAGACACTCGTGCTGACTTTGTACCGTTGAGGGGGGATTTCGAGTGTTTTCAGCCCAGTGAAACAAAAAGTACCAACACGTCGTTCTGCCATTTTAATAATCACAAAATATAAAAAAAACGCATGTCCTGGGGTGTTCATAGGGAGGTTAAAGTCCAGTCAGACTGTCTTCAATTTTTATTTTATTGGTATACAACCAAATCTAATGTAAGGTCATCAAGTTTATTAGCCCCAGTGTTAGAATCCAAGTGATGGCCCTATAAGTATTCCACACTGCCCTTCCATTCATTCTAGAACGCAGTGAGATACCAAGCAAGCTGACAACACAGGAATGCAAAGGTGTGACCTGGAATTGGGGGTCAGGACTCCAGAACAGGCTCCCCCGCACCACTTTATAATACACTAACCACCCCATGCACTCAACAGGGATCACAAGCTCTGGGAAGCATGATTCACAGGTTAGCAAGAATGCAGAAAAAACCCCAGCTTTGACCGAATATTACATGGCATTGTTATTTTTTATTTATTTAAGAGCTACAATAACAAAATGCATTGAGCAGCGTAGTTACAAGTTAGTTAGCGTTTTGCCCCCGAGCCAGCCAGTAAATCCCTTCTGTTTAGACAGATGGCGGGCTGTCCTTTCGTCTGGAGCAGTTATTTTAATTTTCCACACAACAACATCCCGGAGAAGCCTTTGAAAAATTCCAAAGGCAACATGTACCTAATTCTTTAATATGAGAATTATTGATTCAGACCAGACTGTGCAGAGACCCCACTACCCCGGGTTCTATCTCTCCGTGTATCTAAATCTGGACTTCCGTGCGGAGCTCTGGGTTTGAGGTGGATCTCAGCCGGGCTGGCCTGAGGGACAGCATGGCAGGATTACTGAAAATGTGAACCAGGTGCCTTCAGATACCACAAGACCACGCATCTTCTGCTTTCTGTTTTGATGCGCCCATATCAACACAGGCAACAAAAACAGAATAAACCTCGAACTGGAGTTGCAGAACGTCTGGTCTTTCTAAGCTGCAGACTCAAACCCCCCTGAGATTTTAATATATCATTTTCCTCGTTCATTTATTACCTGTGTAATAGCCTAATGTGCATACTCTGTATGATTCTCACATTGTTTCTGCTTAAATTGAAACATACAAACAAGTACTGCAAAACCAAAAACTCTCAGCGCAACGTTAATATCATACCCCACCTTTTCAGGAAGAGTTATTTTTATAATAGGTAAAAGAAAAAGTAAAAAGTGTAGATGATATAATGTATCCCTTTCAATTATTGTTTAAATTGTTGTTTTGAAGGGGGGTGTTTTAGATGAGGGACATGGGCTCTGCATCTGATTCATGTAGTCATTTGTACAATGCATTTACCATGCTTTACTACACTTGCTTCAGATCAGTACACGCTTTGTCAAACTATCTACTGTGCGCAATGCCAAGAACTCACTTCCCCTGTCAGATTCGAACCCAGGCCTCCTGAGGTGAACAGCATGGAAGGCTATCAGCATGCTGTTTCACCTCTCCCCTATTGTATGACATCCCTTATGCTTGTCCTTAAATCTTCCCGTTGATGTCTAAGAAAGCTGTTCTGTACACTTAGTTCATCTAGAACCTGAAAGCCACCTGCTGTCTTCTCATTGGTTGTTTTTGTATCCTGCTTGGCGAACTTGTTTTAGTTTATGTGATGCGTCTGATGGCGAAGTTCCTTATCCTTATCAAGTTGCTCTTTCATTCCCAAGGTTTTAAGTCTTTGTATCTTGGTGTGGAATGGCTTTTCATAAATATTATGCCTATAAACGACAATTATAAACCTAAAAACAAGCCCAGACTTTGTTTCAGCCTAGTAAGTAAACAATAATCTGAGTCTTACCAACAGTAATTACTCTTTGAGTTTGTTATTGGGATACCTCCGAGGCATGGAATTAGCTGCCATTGTATTCTCGGAGACACTAGACTGGAGCTGCACTGTGCGGCCATATGGTGCTTTACTCAACATTATGAACAGTTCACTACACTGCAATATAGTAATCAATACCGGGTCCCTAATGTAAACGGTGGTGGTTTGTAGGTGGCTACATTGTTGCCATATCAATCATCGAAACAATACAAGGCAGCGGAACAATCAATAGCGGAACAATACACAGAATCAATGAAAAGAAACGTGTGCTGAATCCATTGCTAAATACGATTAACAGGAGCCCTTTGGAGTGATGATTTAGAGAATGATACGTGCCTGACACTTTGCTGACCGCGTGCCGCCCTTTAAATTATTAAACATGCTTTCACATTATCTGCTGGCCACTGGATACCGATTGTACGAGGCATGGATACAATTATGTGTGTTTAACTGGTTCAGTGGCTGACAGACATATTTATGGACATTTAATGAAAATTGTGAAGCATGATGTTGGGAAAGTATGGAAAATGAAAAAGGTACAGTAAAATCAATTAAATATACACTACTATTAAAAGTTGTACTTTTTATATGCTTTTTATTTTCACATTGTAAATATGTTTATATTATATAAAACATTTTCTTAAAACAACACACAATGCTTGTTTAATTGAGTTTCCTAGTCTGAAACACATGTTCACAAACTACACTGAGGGGAAACACAAACCAAGGATCATTTAACCCTTCCATCCCTCCCTCCCTCCCGCCCGCCTGCCCAACTCAAACGGTTTGTATTTTTGATGTCATTCACTTTTAGTCAAACGTCCTGCAGCAACAGCAGCCCCTTGCAGAGAGAAGCAGTGGGACAGGACTGGCTGGAGGCACTGGGACATTGGGGTATGCCTGTACCCCCCCACCCCTACCCCCCACCCACACACTATTTGGAAGCAGCTGTTTTTATAGCTAGAAGAAGAGGAGGAGGAGGAGGAGTGGGAGGACAGTATAGATTCTCCCTCCTACTCACTATGGCCTTTTCTGGTTCTCAAACTTTTCTTACGTTCTTATATTACAAAGCGTTGCTGAGGCAAACATGGTATTTTTTCAATACAGTAGAAATAAAACATGTTAAAAATGGAGTTCTTTTGGGTCTCCCCTGCCAGCTAGCCAAACATTTAAACTGCTTTCCTATCTCTAGCTGTGTCTCCAGCCTTCATTGTGCATTAATCCCATCTTCTCAACCTTTCAACGCCGTTCAGAACTCTGCTCCCATCTCAATACCAAATCTAAGATTCCCTGCCGTTCCTCCTTTGTTAATTGTCAATTGTCGGAGGGGATTTTCTATACGTGGCGCAAACGGATAATTTGTCTCTACATTCTCTTCCCTATCATTAGTTACTCTATAAAAGGACACATCTCTACACAAGTCTGTCATTCTCACTTTCAGGTAAAGCGGGGATTACGCTAGTGAAAGACGACACTCAGTACCGTTGATAGCATCTCCAGAGCGCTGCCAGGGAGTCACAGGGTGACCCGACATGTTTTAACGGAAGGCAAAGGTTCTGTTGAAATGCCCCTCATCTGCTCTGTGAGAGTGACACGGGCAGCTCTCTGTCACCCCAGCCTGCCTGCCTGGAGGGCCCTGCTGAGGACTGAGGGGGTGGGGAGGGGGAGTGTGTGTGTGTGTGTGTGTGTGCATGTGTGTGTGTGTGTGTGCATGTGTGTGAGGGTTAGGAGCAAGCGATCAAGCAAACAGGCAGGAAATAAAATAGTGATGCTACTACTGAGCATCTAAGATGCGGGATCGCCAGTTCGAACCCAGCCTCTGCCCTGTGACACTTCCAGGCATCTCTCCTTTCAGTTTTGAGCTTTTAAACACAAGAATGCTGCAGTTTCTCTTTCTTCAGCCAGGACAGAGGTGCATATTTCTAATTTAGCAGTCACCTTTTACGCAACACTATCACGCAACTGTGTATGACGTCAACTGACCGCAGCATACCGTGTCCGCGGAATATTTTGAACACTCGGATCTTTAATTGAGTTTCGCCTCATTTTCTCCGGTGCTTTCTTATCTCCCTTAACTAATAATAAACCAATCAATACAATCACTGAATGTAATGGTTTCATATGGTAGGCTGCCCTTGAAATAGACCTTTCGGTGCCAGTGCACACAAAATTGAAAAACGATTGAAAAATGGCTTTGATATCTTTTACTGACCCTTTAAGGGCAGTGCCTGTCAGTTCTGGTGTAGGTCAGTCACAATTTGACCTGTTTAGATTTATTTATTTTTCCTTATTGAGCGTAAAAGGTACTTAATGCTGTGTGTAGGATTCACGCTGTCTTATCAACCAAGGATGGTCTTTCACAGTTACAATAAATAGCATGGGCAACTTCTGCTATTGGCATAGAGCAGCAGTCCGTTGGCCAGGGGCATATCTATGTATTTCTCAGGTGGAGGGCATGATCAGTTCTCTCTCCTTTGACATTTCATTAACTACAGCAGGTACATATTCCAAAATGCTGAATGCAAGGGCATTCAAATACAGACTTGCAAAAACAAAGATTGCGTGCACAAAGCAGCAGACGGTGAAGTGCAATCCATCACTCACATCACAGATCACTGCCCAACACACGCTCCTGCAGGAGGTACACATGGAGTCCATCTGCCAACCCCACAATGGCTTTCCAAACTCAACGTACAGGTAGAAACTCGGCCCGGTGCTTTTCAAATGCCATACGAAAGAGGAAGGACTTTAGTTCCCCCACGAGTGCATTGTTGTATGCCAGATTATACCAAGGGCTTCCCAACCCTGGTCCTGGGGACCCCCTGTGTTTGCTGGTTTTCATTCCAACTGAGCTCTCAATTACTTAACTAAACCCTTAAGTGAATTAATAATTTGCTAAATTAGACCTTTGTTTTTACTTGTTTTCAACTCTTAAACGGTTGCAGATTTCAAGTTAGCTGTAACATTTTATAAGTAACTTGAACTCTGCAACTTTTTAGGAGCTGAGAGGAATTAAAAAAAAAATTAGTTCAGTTAAGGGTTTAGTTCAGTAATTGAGAGCTCAGTTGGAATGAAAACCAGAAGACACAGGCGGTCCCCAGGACCAGGGTTGGGAAGCCCTGCTCTAGCCTCTCAGTTTTGAGGACTGGTATAGATATAAAAAAATATCTAAAACAGTGAGGAATCTGAATACTGACGTCATCATTCAAATCATTAAAAAAAAAGGGAACTTTGTGAAGGCCAACATCTCTAACAGTGTGCACAACTCTCTTATTGAGTATTTTTTGCCTTTAAAAGTAATGTCAGGTTTTGTCCTCTTTTTTTGTTTTTATGAGTGTCAGAATTTAATGAATTAGCTCATTGGCTGATTAAAAGCAATGTTTCATAATTATCTGTTGCCGGTCTTCGTTATTGGTTTTTGACGCATTATTTTTTAATGCCGGTATTTTAGATTCCCTCTAATCTCTCAGCTTTTTATGTCCTATAGTTACTGAAACTTAAAGAGTAATGCCGTGTCTCCATTGAACGTTCCAAGGCTTTATTGTTGGAGCTAAAACTCTGTAATAGCAGCTCATAAAACACAGTGCCGTTACATCTCCACCAAAATCAATGCTGTGAAATTAGTTTATATATGAAGCTTGTGGTGTTTGGAGCTGGTAATAAAGCTGTGCATTAGGCTTACTGAGTCTCCTGCCCCGTCTGTAAGAGAGAAATACTGGGACAAAATACAAATTAATAAAGACAATTGAAAAAGAAGAAATGATATATTAAAGCAAGACTATACAATCTAAATTAATAACACACACAGTAATATTGAGATGATCATGACTGGTAAGCAATTAATACCACTACTACTACAACAACTTCATATTATACATGCAGTACTATAGACGTAAGGCAAGCTGTTGTGGTTGTAAAGGCACTCCACGTTTCCTTAAAAAGTCAATTGAATGTGATCCTTTGCATTCATTTATACAGCACATTATTGTATTCTGTATATGTCATATACAGGTACATCATCTGTGTTAGTGAATATATGTCCCCATGTAGGAAATATAGCATGTACCCTATACTGCCCTTCAAAACGTTTACCATAGTGAAAGCATATTAAAATCTATGGCGCTGCCATAGCTGTATTATATAATTGTTAAGGCGCTGCCATAGTTTTGATTGAATCCAGGTCACAGTTTGTCTATGATGCCGTGCTATAGCTGCAGTCTGTTGTGCTCCTGTGTCTCAGAGGGCAGTGTTAACCTGTTAGCGGGAGCAGACTCAGTGTCTCTGTGCTTACTGCTCTCAGGTATCCAGTGTAAACCCGGCTTTTGTTCTGTTCAATAATACCCTCGTTTGTCTGTTCTTTTCCTCGGGCCACTGCGGGAGCAGTTCTTAGTGTCAGCTTTAATTCCGTCTGTAACCCAATCCGTGGATGGCTCTCCTATCCATTGAGCATTGTCTCAAGAAGAAGTCATCGTCTCTTTAAGCCAAATTACAGCATTATCGCAAACTGCACCCCGGGGAGGATTTAGTAAACTTTGTTTTTCGATCTCGAAATCACATTTTTAACTGTTTGTCAATCGGACCTCACTGAATGTGTTCATCCGATCCCTCGCTCAAAGTTGTTGGGAACTTCAGAGGGAGGTGAGCTCAGGAGAATGGCTCGGGGCATTGCATGCATCTCTCCTTGACTTCAACCTGATCCTAGGGAACCACTGTGTTCTCCCTCAACTGCGTCGTTTTCATTTTGTCCTGTTTCGCTCAAATGATGTCAACTTTTCTCTAAATACTGTATACAGTATGCATCAAGTTAAAATCAAGTTAAATTTAGAAAAAGAAAAAAAAAACACAACATAAACTATCGAAAAATAGAATAAAGAATGTTACATAAAGTATTTGGAACTCATGTTGGCAAAGGCTTTCTTTCATGTACTTCCTTTCCAGACAGGAAGGAGATGTCAACTCTCTCTCTAAGCCCCACCCCTTTGGGCAGGTGTTTGAGATCACCTTCCCTTCTGCACCTATGTAATTAAGAGCTGTCTTATAACAAGTCCCTTATAACAGCAGAGTACTACTCCACTCACTGCAGTAACACACCCGCTGTGTTAGATGTTAGTCCACACCTTAAAGATGCAGAGCTTGAATTTATAGACGGGATCCTCAAAGTTAAAAAAACAAAACAAGAGAGCTCATGTGTCCACCACACTCCAGCTACAACCAATTAGGTAAAAGCACGTTCAAAAAAGTATGTTTTCAATTTAGACTTAAAAGAATCCAATGTTTCAACCTGTCTAAAGTCAACCGGACTAGAGTTCCACAAATGAGGAGCACACCAGCACAAAGCTCCGGCTCCAGATGATTTAAGATTTTGGAACCACTAAGAGTTCTGCCTTTTGTGATCTCAAAGAACAAAGAGGAATATATGGAGTCAGTAGTTCTTGGAGATACTGTGTGACTACTGCATTATAGGAAACAGGGTATGGACTTTCATGCAAACTAATTCCTTTTGCTATTTCAAGGGACATTTCTTGAAGCCTTGAGGGCCAAACCTAACCTTGTCTCAGGGACCCTGGATTGAAATAATTCCGCTGTGAGGAAAAGAGGATTTCCAAAAGGAAATGGGATATAATTCTGCAGTCTAGCCAGTCTGTCTGACAGTCTGCTGGTCTACAGTACATTCTCAGGGTGAACTTTTCTTTCCTTGGCCAACTGAGCAAGACAGTTCGGGACCCTCACAGTTCAGTGAGCACTTTAAAGTGAGAGTGACCTTTAGCCGACTGATCTGCAGAAACTCTGTGCAATTCCTTCAGATCTACTCATAAAGAGGTACTACAGAAAATACCAACGGCTTTCATCAGAGGCAAATTGGCATGACTTCATAATTGGCTGCTTGAATAACACTCGTTTCAGGCAATCTTTAATAATTTGCACAGGGAGAAACTGAAGATTTTTGTTTCGTTCGTCAACGAAACTGTCAGAGTGCAGGATCAGTTTCCTGTGCATTGCACACCCTGGTGAACAAGTATGCAAAGATCAAACACACCTCCCAGGCCCTACCACAGAACATCCTAACGGCCTGAGCAAAGTAAGGCCATTGTCTTTGGATCGCCAGTCATTGATAATGGAGCCCTGCCAGTGTCTTCTCCAACGGAACGATGATCGGGCACAGCCCATTTCTACTGATGATAAAACCGAGGGCATTTGTGTGAGTTTTTTTTTTTTTTCCTTTTAAAAAATCAACTAACGTTAATTCTTATTTATTTAATTTCAGGAACAATTCTCTTTACCGTTCCTTAAAACTTTTACAGTCGACCAGATGCTACAATACAATATAAAATAATAACCTTCCTAGATTTTATTGACTTTTAAGAACATTTTTCACTCCTCCCCTAGTTATTGTGTAGTTGAAGTCAGTTACATATTAGTTTTAGATGTGACTCATTAGTGTCAACCCCCACCTCTCCACCCAGCAGGACCATCCAGTGGTAATCGGCTCTGTCTGTCTGCGGTATATAAAATATGTTACATTTGTGGATACCAAATTTGAAAGTATGCCTGTACAAGCTAAAATTTGATCTATCTATCTATCTATCTATCTATCTATCTATCTATCTATCTATCTATCTATCTATCTATCTAGATTGTGCTTCATATGCCTTGATAAAAGGAATTTAAAAAAAATACCAGCATGGGTATATGATTAATTGTATCTATCTCCAAATAAAATCTCCAAGAGAGACAGGCTACTTTGTAATGTTTTGGAGCGTTTTTAAGTGGTATCTACCTGTTATTTTAATGTT
This sequence comes from Acipenser ruthenus, assembly GCF_902713425.1. Lineage (NCBI taxonomy): Eukaryota > Metazoa > Chordata > Actinopteri > Acipenseriformes > Acipenseridae > Acipenser > Acipenser ruthenus. The sequence continues at coordinate 13,953,545 of NC_081219.1, forward strand.
CTCTTTCTTTAACTATATTGTCACGATAACTTACACACATTTTGTTAATCGTAAATGTATCAAATGACACAAATAAATACAGCTTGTGTTCTGTTGTTTTTCAAAGAAAAACATATTTGGTACTTAATGGGTTAAGGTGCTCACACTGGCTCACAGTACAGGCCCATGGAAAGATACAGTCTTTCTGAGAGGGCATACATGCATGTCAGAATAGCCTCGAGATGTATCCTTTGGGGTCTGGTTTCTCAAAACAAGTTTGGATGATCTAACCTAAAAAGGCCAACCAAGGCTGTGATCCTTGACCCCTGGGTGACCTCCGAAAGCATCTACTGTCTTTTTGATGCTCCGACAAGGCCCATCAAACCAGAGAGTAATATTATTGGCTCCCCGCGTCTTAAGTGGCATAACCTATCCACCACAATTTTCAAATTACCGCCGACATGTATGTGTGCTGGAGATGGACGGGAGGAGGCGGACAGTGCTTGTCTAGACTCTGAGGTATGCTGAGACAAGCTCCCCTGTAGCGGGGAGACACTGTGAACACAAGGGGGTCACAAAAGCATGGCCATCAAACTGTCTCTGCATCCCCCAGGCTCAGAGACACAGCCGGGACTCCCACAATGCTCCCCACCAGCACCCAGCCCCGAGGGCTTCTCCAGGCCGGCTGAAGGAATTTAGAATGGGGATCCGACAAGGCCTACAGCTGGGAGGGGAATTTCTGCTCTTTCTGTTTCCTTTCAGGGCTATGTGGATCCTGGCGTTCGCTATCTGCTTTTACGACCCTGTAAATCACGCATCGTGAGATCTTTTTTTGTTCACTGGACACGGGTCATAAGAAGTTGTAAGTCAAAAGGCTGGTCCTGAGAAATGCCCTAGTTTGTTTTCAGCTTTTCAGTGCTAGTTCTACAGCACACAGAACACGTTTATGACAGCCCTCTCAGTTAATGCCGAATCAAGAATTATGTGCAGCACTCTGCTAGTTTGAGTTGTTTTAGCTTTGGTTTGCATTCTTTTTCTGTTTTCACCTCAGTGTAAACTTATTTTAGTCATGAAACCATTTATATACACACTAAAAACTCACCAGGTTTAGTCTTGAGATCTAACCTGTACCCAAGGTACGTTTCTAGATTTAATTATTACGTTTCTAATAACAAGATATAAAACATCTTGAATTGTTTTTTCTTATTTTACTTGGAGATTTTATTTGGAGATAGATACAATTATTCACATACCCATGCTGGGATTTTATATTCCTTTTTTCAAGGTATATAAAGCAAAATCTATGTATTTAGATATGTAGATATTTATGTTGTGCAGGCATACTTTCAAATGTATTCTCCACAAATGTAACACATTTTATACACATCAGACAGAGCCGATTACCACTGGATGGTCCTGCTGGGTGGAGAGGTGGGGGTTGACAGTAATGAGTCACATCTAAAACTAATATGTAACGGACTTCAACTACGTCAACTTTTTTTAAGCACACCTGATAACTTCCATTAATATGGCTTATTAACTCACGGCTTAAGCCTGAGCAGTGTTTGGCAATAGATATCTGCACAGAACCAGCACAAATAAAATAGAATTGATCTTCAAAGCAATGATGAAGCATCAATCTGTACAGAGGCTCTAATTGAACTATAACTCCTGCTTCTGAAGGCTGAACGGGCCGCCAGGGAGTTCTATCAGTCCAACCATTGATTTATGCACCTATTGTCTTTTTTCACGAATCTCTTTGTAATCTTTTTCTCTTATTTGAATTATATTTTAGCTTCACAGCATGTCACATCCCCCCCTTTCTTTTTACACAGAAGTGCATAAGCCATAGTTCATGCATTTGTTAATTTACTGACATGTTAATGAATTGTACATTTAAAAAGAAGCTACCGGTACTGTAAAGTAACATGCAGGCCTATGTATAATTTCGATGTTTTTTTTAATTAGATAAAACACTGGGTTATTTCTCGTTTAATTAAAGATCCAGGTAAAGACATTCATGCTGTTAATTATTAGTAGAACAGTTAGAGAATATGTTATTATTATTATTATTATTATTATTATTATTATTATTATTATTATTATTATTATTATTATTATTATTATTATTATTATTTGTTTATTTGTTTATTTAGCAGACGCCTTTATCCAAGGCGACTTACAGAGACTAGGGTGTGTGAACTATGCATCAGCTGCAGAGTCACTTACAGCTACGTCTCACCCGAAAGACGGAGCACAAGGAGGTTAAGTGACTTGCTCAGGGTCACACAATGAGTCAGTGGCTGAGGAGGGATTTGAACCGGGGACCTCCTGGTTACAAGCCCTTACTTTTATACATACTTTTTCTTTGATATATTTTGTAGCACAGTAATACAGAATACTATAGTATCTTATGGAAGGCACTGCTGTATGAATCCTACTAAGTATAAGTCTATACAAGTGGCATCCAGTCCTTGATGTGGTATATCGTCAGGATCATACGCAGGTCCGGACACACTGGGGTAAATACCCACTGAGACGGAGTGGGAGCTGGCTCAGCGAGACAAATGTTAAAAGCAAAGATTACATTGAAATAATATTTCAAAACGCAGGCAGCCTTTAATTAAGTTTTTTTTTGCGGCTGGGAGGTGGACGGGGGGTTGGATGGTGATCCCGTTTTTCTTACAGAAGATGCGGAGTAGCATTCCTTTACTCTGGAAAAAAAAACAGGATTTACAAATTATGTTTAGAATAATTTGGTATCGTAACAAACACACAAGAGAGAGCGAGAGGGGGGGGGGGGGGGGGGGAGAGAGAGAGAGAGAGAGAGAGAGAGAGAGAGAGAGAGAGAGAGATAGAGAGAGAGATTAAAGTGTGTGTGTGTGTGTGTGTGTATATATATATATATATATATATATATATGTGTGTGTGTGTGTGTGTGTGTGTCAGTGTTTATTGTATATGCATGAACTGGGAAATAAACAATAATCATTCTCTGTTTTCCACCAGCTTGCCTGCTTTGCCAGATGTATTTCAGAAGTAAAACAAAACTGCACCCTGCTACAATTAGAAATCGTGTTGTAAACACGTCATCTCGTGAGTGTAGAATTAGTAAAGGGCTCTTCTGCATTCGAGGCATGTTATTATGCTGTTTGCGTGCTAGAGGGCGCTCTCGAACAGAGAAAGGGTTCTCGGCAAAGACTCTTGATAGAAACGCCAGTCTCACTCAACGGCAAGGAGGTGGGAGACCCCGTGTTCTAATACAGTAGTTAGCTCACAGTATGCTGTACTTTGATCTGGTATGTCTTCTTTCTCTTCCATTTTTTTCAGCTAGTTTTATAAATACATTTTAAACATTTAATTATTAAATACTGTAGTACTGTATATTTTTTTGTTTTTGGCTAACTAACACAACACACGTGTTACATTTCAGACTATAACATATACATTTTATTTTGTCTAAAAAGAATACAGTAAAACACACACACACTGTATATATATATATTTTTTTACTTACTAATTATGTTTTACTTGGATTTAAATTAAATAATAATACTTGAACATTACTAATATTATTTGGAATTACATCAAATTACTTTTAATTGAAATTGAGTTACTAATATCAAATAGATTTTTTTTTTTTTACAAACACAACATAGAATGACTTAAAATCAGCAATACATTAATTACATTTCCCAAATCACCAAGTAGAAATTGTCATACTATTTGGAATCACTATAAATCACTTTTAAATAACTTTAAATTAATACAAATGTGTGTGTTTTTTTTTTTTAAATATTGTAGGTATAAAACAGATAGACAGTGGGAACACATAAAATAGGTGTAAAAATAGAAACTCCTTTATTCAGAAAGACAATAAAAACAAGCCGCTGCACACAGGATCCTTTTTGAAATTACCATTTTGAAATATTTTGTTCTGAAACACAACCCCGTGTCCCGCCTCTCATAACAGCGCGTTTGTTTTTGGCGATTGGAATTTGAAAACAGACAGTAGGTGTCTGCCTGGATTTAAACCCATCGATCTCAAAAATCACACACCTCCCTGTTTCAGCACCAAGAATTATTTTTAAAGCAATGCTTTGCGGCAGCTACTTTGTAGCACAGCGTCGGGTTTTTTTTAAATGTTATTATTGCAGTGATTTCCAATCTTTTGATCACTGAGCAGTGAAGAGAAGGGCTTATTCCTTCGAGAGGTGACACTGCTGCCGGGGGTCTTCACTGTATCCACGGGGCTCCCTGGTGGTCTTACATACCCCTATAGACAGCCAGGCAGGTACAATATGCCCAGGCACCAGCAGTGTGTAAGCAGCAGTTGGGAAGCATTCTGAGAATCTGGGCAGCTCTACAGTGAGTGACGAGATTGCATTTCAATTCCATATCAACTAAAATATCATTTCCAACAGACTTCCAATGAAGGAAAAGGAATCCCTTATTCACGCGCTTAATCAACCTGTACGAACGAGGCGTGACGCAAGCGTGAATGCTATTGCGCTGCTGAATTGCTGCCTGATAGCTGCATTTGTATTATCGATATTCAAATAAAAAGCATAAGCCGATATCAATTATTTATGCTGAACAATATTAAGGCGGTCTGAATGCCAATCCTCCGAATCTATTTAGTATTAAAGAAAATTACTCTTTTTTTTTTAAATAGTAAAAAACTTGGGAATATAGGAATCGGCTTGGCAAAGACCCCCAAACCATATTCTTCCCTGTGTGACTTTCCCAACATGCAAATGATCTGACAGATATTTATAAATTATTGATCTGAAGCCAATTAAATAGAGATTGGAAAATTCATTTATATTATTAAAAATGTGAAAGTATGAATTATTGATAAATACTCCAAAAAGAAAGCCTGTTTCGCAGGGCTACACTAATTTATAAATAATTTAAAACAACCAAAATGATATTATTCTCACATTATATACACAGTGGCCTGAAAAAGTCTAGAACAAAATCCGTTTTTTTTTCCTGCATAGTTTAAAGAAATTACAAGACTTAAAAGTGTATATAAAGCTTACTATGTAGAGTTAATTGTTTTTGGAAAATGGTTATGTATTGTAATAATAACTCATCTTAATATTTAATGTAATGATTTTATTTTTTGATAGAAATAGTAGTTTTATGATCTTGTGGTTTGTAATACAGTGTATTGATTTGCATGCCAGCACGGATAGATTTTTGCTGTTGCTCTTTTATGCAAACACGTATAATCTGAGAAAAAAAAGGAAAGATGCTTGCAAAAGCGACATAGTGACATTTAAAAAAAAAAAAAAAAAAAAAAATACCAACTCATGTGCCCACAAGTCTTGATAAGGGGAACAAAACACAAGCCCAATAAAAGAGAAGCATGGTTGAGAGCTGTTCCAATCCATTGTGACTGTACCCAATAAAACGCTCCTTGTATCTGTAAACTGTCTGCGGCACTGGGAGGGCGCTCTGCACTGGCTGTCTGGAACCATGCATTAGAACGATGTGGGAGGAATGACGTCATCACCGCAGCAGGAGAAGAACACAACCCCCGTTTAATCTGGGTAGAAGAGACTGGCTTCGGTGTGTCGCAGTGTAACACCTGGAACTGCTATCCAAGAAAGTGAAATGTACCGAGGAGGAGAGAAACTGCAATCTTAAAACACAGATCTACTGTACACGAGGCCCCGCTGTCTTCAATGCACTGGAGAAAGAAATTTTCAAATGTGAACAAATAGTATGTCAATCCCTTAGTATTAAAATAATAATAATAATAACAATAATAATAATAATAATAATAATAATAATAATACAGGATAGTCCAGTAACCTGTATGGTCAAACCCAGGTACACTATTGTAGTCTTTTTCTTTTCTATGTAGTCGGCTGTGCTACACATCCAGTGCTGCACATCAGTCTCTGCTATGATGTCTGTGTTTACAACTAAATATAACCTTTATTGATAATGGGCCCTGGACAGCTGCCTTTACACAGACCTGTAGCGTTGTGTAAATCTGTCTTAAATGTGATAATCAGCTCTCCTGAGAGAGAATCACTCAGGTAAAGACATTATTCAATACCACAACCACTACTACTACTACTGCTACTGCTAATGATAATAATATCAAAGTGCATGGAGGAGTACATTGTATTCAACCACAAGAGCAATGCTGTAACTCTCAAGCTAGGGAGCCAGAGACAAGCTGCTGCTGCTGAATTCACACAGCCCAATGGAAACAGCAAACCTGTCATACAGTATACCGTACCTACAACACCCACTGGGGTCCAACTGAATGATCAAAGGCCATGTATATACCAATACAGCATATAAGTGGCCCTATCCAGAGTTTCACATATTTAACAGCACATGCAATCATATGATATATACATGTATCCAGTGTTAACATGCTATTTGCACTTCTTGAAAGGCACACACGTGGATAGTTGCAGGTGCTAGCAAGCCCCGAAGCCTGGGTTCAGAGAGCAGAAGCCTCGGGGGCCTCTGTTTATGCAAGCCATTGTGTATCATTTCAGAGTGAAGACAATCATTGTACTTGCAGCAGGAGCACACTGATGATGGCTATTCAGCAGCAACAGATCCGTGTCCCTGCTGTGTCTGACGCTCTGCCATCCATCGCTGCTAAGAAAAGCACATCTGGAAGAGCAGAACCTGTGCAGAGAAACGCAATGCTCCTCTTTCTGTCCCTTTGCTGGAGATACCGTAGCAAATGTAGATGCAATGGGGGGGATTGTATTTGCCTGAGGAGTGCTTTATGTCTCAACTGGCAATTCAGTTTAGCACTGTATGCAAATTTTCCAGGCATTGGCTTATGTTATTGCTTTGGTTTTATCCTGTAGGGATTTGCAAACTTGTGTGCCATTAAAAAAAAATAATGTGTGAGAATTAGTTTCTTGTGACTTTTTGCTGATCTATCTATCTATCTCTCTATCTATATTTTGCTGGACCTCAAAGCTTAAATAAACAGAAAGTACTAGTTAATTAAAGCTGCATTGGTCAAAGTTAGGTTCTACTGGAGTATAACCTAACTTACACAATACACTGAAATATAAAACCTAAAACTATACTATTCCATCAACATTCTCGGAGAAAAGCTGTTTTGGAATAGGAAAACATACTCTCTTGCAATTCCTCTTCTTCTTAATTATTATTATTATTATTATTATTATTATTATTATTATTATTATTATTATTATTATTATTATATTTTATAACCCGTTGTTATTGCCGTCAATTGTATATTACTTCATGCATTTTGGTACATGACTTGTAAATGATACATTGGACTGCATATTAGTCAGTCTCTTGCCTATCATCTCGCCCCTGTCTCCTCAGTGCCCAGAAGAAGTAAAGTATTTTACAGGGTTTGAAAGGAACAGTTTTTCCTGGCTGCCGGCAGGCAGGGGTACTAAGTGTAAAAATCAGGTAAACACATAAAAGCATAAACACTTATTCATTCCCAACCTGACCTACCAAAGTAACTCCCTGCAGAGGGCTTTCCTTGCGTCTTCAAAGTCAAAGAGCGAAAAGGAGCAAAGGTAGTGAAAAGTGCTCTGGAGTCTGTCCGGACCGAAGCGAATGAATCTCACAGGCTCTGGGAGTACAAACACAGACAGTCCAGCACTCTGTGATGTAATGTCTGTGTCACTGACCTCGCTGGACATGGCAGGGGTGTCACGCGCAGCATCTAAACTGGGGAAAATCCAAAATGCTCCACACACTTCCACAAACTGCCAAGTCAAGTTTCACAAGATCCACAGATTATTTTCAGCTTTAAGTTCATAGAAACACCCAGAAAGATAACCACTTAAAACTTATATATATAAAAAAAAAAGTTTTGTTTGAAGGAAACTGTAGCGACAGCAGAAGTGTCTAGACAGTTTATTATCTGAAAATCTGGCAGACTTTTCCATTCACTTAAAATTAGATCAGGCAATTACAAAATATCCAGTGTACACTATCATAACAAGTTTCAAATGAAACATTGATTGAATCATTACAACCCCTGCATTATGTATTACAGCACAGTATTTACCTTTGTTAATTATGCAGAGAATATTAGAAAAAAAAAACATTAAACATTTCTTTTCTTTTTTTTTTAAACCTGAACTATTCCAATAAATATAGTTTTCATTTTCTCCATTTCAATATTATTACACAAAAAAACACAGAAAAGTCTATATCTTACAGGGTGGATTGAACCATTCAAAACACACACACACACACACACACACACACACACACACACACACACACACAAGAAAGAAAAAATGCAAAATCCTACAGCGTCAATTCCTAAAAGTGTGTGTTTGACAAAAAAAACAAAAAAACAAAATAAAAAACACGCTTTTGAAATGTCTACAAAATAAAGTAATACCCTAATACAACTCTACCACAAACTGTAGAGAGGCAATGTGCAAAGAGAGGACCTTATTAACCAAACCACACTATGGTACAGCGTACTGCACTGTACCACCAAAAACCCTGTCAAAAAAAAAAAAGAAAAAAGGAATCTTCTTCACAAAAGACTAATCTCTACATAAGCATCTATTGTAATTCTTTAAATCGTTACCTGTACCGTATCAGAATAGCCAGTAGGGGAATTAAAATACAAGGGATAGGGATTGTGCTGGTGTAATGCTAAGTAATGCCTTCTAATACCTACTAAATACCGTGTACCGAGGTTCAGCAGGAGCTGAGCAGCGAGCATGAGATCACCCATTGTAACCAATGATGAGCAACGCCTCAAGCACTGCGAAGCACTGGGACTAACACAAGGCAAAGGCCGAGGTGATGCATTGATGCTCGTGAGCCCGTTTCACGGGGGTTGTCTCTTTGTTCTTGCCAGCTATTGATGCGACCGGCGCTCGGTGCGTGTGCTGTGGATGTCAGCTGCCAGGATCCTCCCTCTATTGTACACTGGCACCCAGCACCTGCTCCCAACCTCCAGCCCAGTTCTACCACCCAGTGCTGCCCCACGTCCTCCTAGTTGTTAAATAGGAAAGGTTTCCACTCAATAGAACTGTGTAGGGGGGCAGCCTCTCCCATCCTGCTATAGTAACTGGATTCAGATTGCCACACTCCTCACACCCCCCTCCCCAGCCTCCTTCACTTTTTTTCCCTATTTTTTTTTTTCCAATGTCAAGCCCCAGAAGCTAGAAGCCTTCATTGGAAAGTGAAAGCCGGCAAACGGCAGTGTCAGGGTGATGGAGTAGTTTAAGCAGCGTGTTTTATTTTCTAATAAAGCCAGCGACAGGGTTAGACAATCACAGATCCTCCTCCCCTCCCCATCCTGTTTGATACCAGTGTTTTGTTGCCTGACTACAAATTCACTGGAGTAGCTTTGAAAAAAATAAAATTACATCAATAATAATAATTTTAAAAAGCACAGCTGCACCTTCACATTGTTAGGAAACGCAAACAGAGCCAGTGGAAGCGTTTTCGGGGAAAACTGAAGACTGTGGTTAACCTTCAACACTTAGAAGCATGGGAGGCATGGATAAAGTCACTCTGGCAGTGATTATAACAACCTAAATCATTAACTCTTCTCCCAGTTGCTTGCACCAATTTGATTTGTTTTTCATTTTCAAATCGATAATATATGATTTCAGTGACTCCATAAATTCTGCAGGGTTTTGTATCTCCCAGCTTATCGTTTTGTGAATTGTGGCCTTGGGTGTGCTTGGTTACACTGATACAGTTTACAGCAGTGATAAGAGAGTTCTGCCCATGAGGAATTTCACACTGGCACTTCAATGAACAGGTTAGCCACTATCTTAGCATAGCAGGGTTTGTGGTCTTTATGCAAAATGAAGAGACAAGCGCTGTGGTCGCCCGTGCTAATTAAAAAAGAAAAACATTGCGAACACACACCTGCGGGCCAAGGGGTTAGTCACTGGCTTCGGTATTTTAAGGCGTTTAAAATTAAATTTAAATAAAAAAATAATAATCTTGCAGTTTAAAAAACAGCTGATCTACATTGCTGTGCGGCAAACGGGTTGTATTTTAAAAAGGTAAAACACTGATATTATAAAAAAAAAGAATGATGGTGAATTTTCCTTTCCCTATCCTGTAGTAAAAGCATAGTAAGCTGTAGTAAAGCTCCAGTACAGTTAAGAATTTGCACCATGCGTGTTTATCAGTGCTTTGTAGCGGAAGTCTTGTTATTATACTCAGGTGTTTCACATCCAGCAGCAAAGAGAGAAAAAAAAAAGCCAACAGGGTCTTGCCAATTCCCATTGAAGCTTCCCTCATCACATTGCCAGCGTTTGGCCCTCAGGTACAGCAATGCGTGTCATGCTTACATTTTCCAGCACTGATTAGTTTATTGTTTTAGACCACAGTTCCTCCTGCTGAGCCCATTACCAGCGTCGGATTTTTGGCAGCGCTCGTGCTGAAACCCAATCTGCCACACATCGTTCATTAATTACGTTAGCCTGCGATGACGTCATTGGTTGGGGAAGATTTGTCATAAGCATTAAGGATGGCTGACACCTGTCTAGAATTATCTTACTGGAGACCCACAGTCGGGCCTTTCAAACGCCAATCAACCCTCGCCGTGTGCGTTTATTTATCTCTCAATTACTGCCCTGAGATCTATTAATAGAGATCCAGTCCAATGACCATAATGATTCACACAAACCACGTGCTCCGCTCAACTCCCTGCAGTGAGATTGCAAATGGCATTCAATAAGAGAAATACGCAGTGTCTGAATGAAAGAAGTTTGCAGCTGCACAGATTCTTAACAAATCAATTTAGAATAATAGATTTGGTTTTTGGTTCTGCTGGTGCAAATTGAAACTCTTCTTAGATTGAAACCTGTTACTGTAGCAATCAGTGGGTTAATTGTAAAATAGGAAGCTTGAATAGGGCGTTGATGGTGGCTGCCTGAATAAATCAAACACCTGTACCCCCAGGATGCAACTACTTATCGGTTTGCATGTGGTTGAAAGCGACTGATAAGGGAAGAAGACGGTTGCAGGGGATTGCACGGTGTCAAAGCGCTAATCAGAATCAACAATAACCCACAACATTGGATGCAGGTAGTTTAGCAAAACCGAACACTTTCAGAAGTTCTTTTATAAAGGACCGTTCACGAAACCCCTTTTTTTTCGCTAACATAATCCCAAAGGGCAAAGCAGAAGGATTCCAATAAGGAACGGGATACCCAAAAGGATTCTCCCAGCTTGCATCACCATAAGCATGATAAAGGGTTTGCCTTTGGCTCCAATGTGTAAAGCTATCAAAATCCAACGCAAGAGCTGTACTCGAATCCTCTGAGTACTAGATGTTTACTTCCTGATGCATCTTTCTGCCAAGAGTTTAAAACACTGACACAGTACTCCGGAGCTGGGTTTGAGCCGAAACAGGCTGTCCCTGTTTTTGGAAGGCGAAATACAAGATTACCCGTGGCTTGCCTTTGAAGCTACTAGTCATTGCTTGTACTGTAAGTGTTGCAAGCAGGGTTGACTGTGGGAATGTGTCTCATTCCTCTCCAGATGGATACACTGGAATCCTGTTCGGGCACGCTGGGTTGCAAGAAGACAGAGCTACAGTCTTATGGATCTATGTTATTTACTGGAAGAGCCGCAGATATTCCGACTGTGTAAGAAAGTGGCATCTGATATTACACTGCTTCAAAAACTCTGTGGATGCTGGAGCTCAATGCCCCAAACTACACATGCGTTTAGTTTTATTAACCTTCATTTGACCTGTCCCGTTGAGATTAAAAACCTTTTTCTAGGAAGATCTGGTCAAGAAGGTGGCCCATAATACAAAAACACCCGCAAAAGAACACGCCAATTCAAATGTGCACAACCAATGCAAACAAGTTAATCACATTACAAGAAACAATTCAGGAGCACTCGGCTGCAGCGATGTCATTTTTTTTAGTTTGAAGTCCTTTAAAGGTATCAAGACAGTACGTTTCAGTTCTTGCTGAAGTTTATTCCAAGACCATGGAGCTAGAAAACTGAATGCTTTTTTCTCCCTTCCCCAAATTCCGTACAGACATTAGGAACTGGAAAGCTTTGAACAGTCTGAGATCTAAGATTATAAGTACTGCTAGAGGTCATTTATGAAGTTGTGGTTTTGCCAAGGAGAGCCTTATAAACAGTTATGTACCAGTGTTTCCATCTTCGCGAAGATAAAGAAGTCAGACCAGCCAATCTGTATAAATCACAATGATGAACAGAATAACCCAGGTTGGTTATAAACCTCAAAGCAGAATAGTACAAAGGATCCAGTTTTCTTAAGAAAAGATGTGACTCGAAATCGATTTGTTCTGGTGGCGAGGCAGCTGCTGTACTTGTGTGCTTAATTCATTAGCAAGGAGACCCTGAAGGAAAAAACCCGGTCTGTGGTGTTCAGAAATAGTCTTGAGGTTATTGAGAAACAACTTGGCTGTGTGTGGGAGACAAAACCAAAAAAACGGAATGTGTTATTTACTGTTTGTTCCTGAAATGGGAAAGTAGTTTCTGCACTTTAAAAAGGGTTTCATTGTAAACAGGGTTACCCTGCCAAAGAAAGTTTGCACCAAATGTAACTTTGAAACGCTGTCTGTTTGCAGAGTGTATCCCTGTATGCACCTGTATAAAACTGCTCAGAATTGGTAACTTTTTGCAATACAGAGTCTGAAACAAAATACCTTTTTGACTATATTCCCCTTGGTTTATAGTTGAGCTCAGAAACGTCTCGTCAGATCTCTGTTTGACAAAGCCAGTGATTTTCAGTTCTGAAGCGCACATTTAGAAATACTGCAAGAAACTTCAATGCCAAAGTTTTTGATTAAAACTCTTTGTGAGTGTCTTCAGTGTTGAAATGAGTTTTGGTTCACATTCTTATATCACTGGGTGGTGTGATCTACACCCCTAAATCTGAAAGGACCTCCTCACGGTCCCAGTAAGAGGAATGCATGTCTGCTAATGTTACAGAACCAGCGAGACGCGAAAGAGAAATGGACAGGGGAGAATTGCCAGATATGAAGCGCCAGGGAATTTACCATCAACCCGGAACATGACAAAAACATTACACTTCAGCACAAGATCCAATCAAAAAACACAGCGACCCTGTTAAACCCCCCGTTCTAAGGTTATATGTTAGTGGAATAACCTTTACATCTGCCAAACAGAACAGGGAAATAGGGCCGTGATAGAAGGCTGTATTTCTATATTTTTCGCTACACAGAGCACAACTTCACTAAATAATGCTGTGGGAGTCAGTGGCAACTGGGTAAGTATTCTGAAAAAAAAAGAAAAGAAAAGGCTACATTCCTGTGACCCAGGGCCCTCCGCTCATAAGGAGCAACTGACAATATATCAGCCGCAGTCTGAGATTAATATCTTTCAGTGTTTGAATCTGCATTTTTATTTGACACCTATCAGTTCTCGTGGTGGCTCGGGGAGAAGACACGGACAGTGGAAGCTGGCAGGTTTTAATTTGGCTCTGTCTGCATATTGTCATTTAACCCTATACTGGAACCCTGGAGGTGAAGCCTCTATATTCTGGGGGTGTTAGTTTGTTGCTTTAATGTTTAAACTAGGAATAAGCACATCTAAACATGAACATACTGGAATCAGAAAAATCAGTAAACCCAGCTCAAGAAGCCCTACAAAATTGAAACATTTTGAATAACTAAAATGTTATACACATCTTCACATTTGGTAGCTTCTCATAAATACTTCAAATGAACTGATGACTATGGACAACTCAAAAGCTCATGAGCACAGTCATCAATAGACCATCCACCTTTCTAATCATGGTTCTTCATGGGCAGCCACTGATGGATGACCTGATTATTCATCACGTTTAAGTGTGCTTTTGTAGAGGTGTCTCGCCAAGTACACTCATTGACCACCACAGACCAAAAACCAAAGCTACGCGTTCATGAGCTGCAAAAATATATCTGCCTTACTAAATATGACGTTCATTCATGTTAAATGTCACACTCGTTTGTGTATCATTAATCGAACGCAAAAATGTATTTATTAAAATAATATCTATGCATTATTTTGCAAAATGAAAATTGCTACATGTCACCAGCAAGAAACAACTGGAGTAAGCTGCACGTAGGAGCTTTGTGAACACAGACCGCTGCATTCTGATTTAAAGCTATAGTTATTGAAACAGGTGAAGACATGCTTATTTAGAGACAGAAAGAAAAAGGGACATCGAAGGGGACGGAATATCCGGGAGCGATGCGCTCTGATTACTTTCAGTACATTTTTATTGACAAGCAGAGTTATCAGCCTCACGTCCAGTTCTGTGACTCATGACCTCTTAGCCCTGTCAATGGTTTGTATTCTGATTCCTCTGTCTGAAAGGTCAGCATCTCCTCCTTTATTGCTCCGCAGAGCTAATCTTGGAATCCATCTTCGTAAAACCGGCAAAGAACAATAGCATTTGTTCAAATGCTACAATTAACCTCACCAGCCCGAGCTGTGCAGTAAAAGCACCCCTTCACATTGTAATGCCTCTGCAGTTAATTATTAACAGTGCGTTTAAGAGAAAATCGATATTTACCCATTCCCTAATAGACCTCCCACCTCAAAATAACCCTGCCTATCTAGTGGCTGCTCAACCCAGACTGCTTTCAGCCATATGAACCCCGATTATAAAACTGTCAGGCTTTTTCTTTTGTTAGGCCGATGAGCAATGGAAGAGCCTTGGCTGGTTAACTGGCAGGCCTGGGGTTTTGGAACAACTCAAGCTCAGAGCTTTGCAACATTAAAAAAGCCAGACCATGCATTTGTTATCCATATACTGTACTTTGAGATGCAGATTTAAACACCACAACATTTGTTTGGAGCCTTAACACAGATCAGTATTGAGATCTGAATCTCAGAATAGACCTAATTATCTGAAGTACCGTACCCCAGATTAATGTGGGTATCTCTGCATGTATCAAACGTACTGTAAACTGAATAACAAAGTTACTTGTGTGGCCCGGGGGACAACTGGGTTTCAGTACACAGCTGGCCTCCATAACAAGCAGGCCTCAGACCTGCAATGAATTTGATAATAAAATCCCAAGTAATACATTTACAAATTATGGTAAATTTTATTTTACTAATGCTGGTATGCGTACATGCTGTGTTAATAAAAAGTTATTGGCAAAATACAGACAAGCAAAACCAGGCTTACTCGACCTGCAGGAAGAATGGTCCCGGCCTTATAAAAAGCTGTGTTTTATTAACTAATCGGCAGAATAGTCAGAATCAGAGCTGCTGTTTCTGAACAGACAAGTGCACATAAAAAGGTCTCGTTTTGGTTAAGGATTTTACATTTCACAGAAGGATTCAGGGTAAATTACACTTTGCAGGTTAACGTGAAAACATAATATCTCATCATTGCACACAGAACCTTTTTCACTGTAATGTGGTCTCCAGGGATACTGCAAGATTCTCTTTCATATGGATTATTTTATAAGGATTGCATTAAACAATTCAGAGAACCAGCACAAACATTTTAAAAATCTACCTCATCTAAGGGTTTGGTATGAGTAAGCGTGGTGTGTGTCATAAATAGATCTTTTTCGGGTGTTACTTTGTGCATAATTACAATTGAAGGACTGACACACACTGACATATTCTTGAATAATAATAATAATAATAATAATAATAATAATAATGGGGACATGACCTTCTGAAAAACACCAGCCATAATCTCTCATCAAACGTCTAAATGTGACTTCTTAGGTCACCAGAAGTGGCGTTTCTTACTTTCTTGTGATAAATGACCATTATTAGGTCAATAGCACAGGTCAGTGCATATTGAGCTCAGAAAGCTGGCCCTGGTGTCATTTAGTTTGCGATGTTAAAGCAGCATTTAATAGCTGCGCCACTTAAAAAATTCCCCTGGGAACGGCAGGTCTTTAAATAATTGAGCAGTCAACAGATTGGATATTTCTGTTTTCATTGCCCGCATTGATTTAAGTGTAGTTAATCCTTTCAGATGCCTCTGTTGAACATGGCTGGATAGCCCTCTCTTGGGCAATATTATTCCCCAGCTGCATTGCGGTGCGCCACCAGGCATAAATCCTTGACGTTCAAGCACCCTTGAAAGAAACATTGCCGCAGCCTGACGTTTGCTCACTACATTTATAATTAACGAATAATCCATTTCATTCAGGAGACAGGCTGGTGGGTAAAGCCTAATAAAGAGTTTCCTATTATACTGGGCAACATTTTCAGAGACAGCCAGACAGGTGTTGGAGGTGGAAAATATGCACTGCATCTACCTCTTTATAATAATCTCATAAAGTTCCTTATAAATAGTGCCAGGAATGCTGATGTACACGTAGGCCTGTGTCCGGACCAATGCATGACTCCCTAATGAAGTCATGTGACGCCCCACGCCCCACTCCGCTTCCTGTTTCATCAGTATGCATTTGTCATGCTCTGCCGCTAATTGTAAAGTGTGACCTCTTCTGTTGTAGTCGTTAGCAGCACCTCGTTAACGCACCTCGGAGCTAACGAAGTCGTTCGTCAGAAACTGCTTTTGTAAAATCTATTTTTATTAAACATTAAAAGCATACAAAGCCGAGCGCCAAAGCGATGTATATATTACCTTTAGTACAAGAGAAATATCTGTTTAATGGCTAGAAACAAGGTTAGAAATACAGGCCTATTTGTGTTTATTTTATAAAAATGATTTCACACAAACTCTATATTTACCAAGCTAAGACTCCGTCAAGAATGAATTTAATGTTTTACATACTAGCATTAAGGCTTTGTGAATAATCTAGTAATTCTACAAAGAGCACAAATGCTAACCTACTATACTGTAGGTACTGGTGTGCTCTACTTGCATCCCAATACCTCCTGCAGTGCAGTGCATTTGTGGTTCCAAGCCTTGCCAAGTGCGGTTCAAAGTGGAATATTTTGCTTACTAGTTATGGGCTGTTGACTTTAAAATTTACTGGCTACAGCGGAGCCACACCTCCGCTGGCTTGTGATTTAGGACCTATCGTTGAGCCCTGTCGAGTTTTATTGAGTAGAATATAGCGGTCCGCCCAAACACCTTGTTCTGTTGAACATTACAAGGTAATTCGAAAGCATTGATACCCGAGGGGAGCGTTTGGTTCAGCGACAACAACGACCCTGTGTGTTCGTGGAGTCCCGTCGCTTTCTGTATTACACAGATGCATATCCATCCTAGAATGAGCTACAGAAACCAAGCTAATCCAAGAACCTTAGCTAGGGCTTGCCAATGAGAATATTTAGAACCCTTAATTGGAATTCTAGAATCTCGTTTTCGTGGTTATTCTATAGAACCCTCAGTTCTTTCCGGTGTTAACTACAGCTGTATTCTAGTTTGTTTAAAGTTCCATAAATTGCAGGTTGTTTGCTCAGTAATACAATGGGCTATGCAATATCATTTAACAAATGGGTATTAGTTTACATTATGTTACAGAGGTATGATACACTGCAGTAAAGGTTTATTTACTCTGTGATTACAAAGTCATTACTTAGGGGTTACGGAGTGTATGGTTGTACCCATAATCAAAGCTCAGATTATGTGCATAGTATTGTTTTTCATTACTTGTTGTGCTTAACAATGCTTTCACTGTGCTTGATTACACTCGGCTATGCTTTTACTAGGGGGAACATTTCTAAGGGAAATTCAATGACTTTCTCAAACTTCTTCAATGCATTCCATATTGCCATTTAGTTTCGCTCAGACAGTTCCCTTAACAAGCTTACATATAAACTGCATTTCAAGTTAAACTATGTTTTTATCACTTGTATCCCTGCTGCCACAAGTAATACACATCTTCTAGCAATAGGTTCGTAGTGATTTATTTCAAACTATGAGAACAATATTACAGTCGGAAATCATGTAGTTTATCATTGTCTCAGCAGAACTGATTAAGTGATAATTATTGGTGCAACACCATTAGTCCTGCCCACTGTAACCCTTGACTGTACTGCACATGAGCACAGACTACACTAGACTACCCAGGGTTATATAGAAGATGCACCTGCACATATCAGACTATATTCCACAGCTATATAGCACAATGTACTGCTGTTTAGGTCTGCTTGCAATTTAAAAAAGAAAGGACAAGGTTTGTTTTGGCAGTGTCCTGTGAGCCTAAAGTTGTAAAAGCATGTAACTTTTTAATAGTGATATTTATGGCAGAGGAAGTGATCATAAATTATCAAGTCATGTAAAAAAGAACACTTTATATTTCAGATCTTGTAAAAGGTTTCCCACTGAAGATCCTAGATTAAGCCCGCTATTGCCAGTGGGGATGAGGATTGGTCTACGAGATGGATACCGGGTACAATATGCAGTATGTTGATATATAAAAAGTGTTCTGAGGACCATTAGCAGCCTAAACAGCCTTTAAATTCAATCAGTTAAAGTCAAACCTTGTGACATAGAAAACCTGGTTTAAAGCATGTCTATGCACACACACTACTCCCCCTCCACCCCCCCCCCCCACCCTCGTTTTCTCACAAATTTACAAAGCCCAACCTCAAAGCTTCGTCCCAAGACCGATCTACCGTCCCTATTGCTCATGAACCCTGGAGGCAAGCGTCCAGCCTGGGCTGCCCAGCCACTGACCAGTAGGGGTGCTTATGCTTATGCTCCTTAGAAAAAAATTTTCTGCCGGCAAGACATCTGACCAGCGCTTCCCATTAGACCTGATTATGACTCTAGTTGGGCATTGTGGACAGAGGCCCACTGCAAACTGGTCTGAGACCCCGGCACTCATGTGCAATAGGTCCCTGAACAGCCATCACACGGAGAGGACTGTTGGACTCTGCTTAGCATGGTCAGGGATTGAAGGAACGATGGGATTGGATCATAGTGTTTCATTAAAACTGAAAAAAATATATGATTGTTAACCAAACATTTCCCCTGCTGTCCTCCTCTCCTATACCCAGAGATCAACCTTCAGCACTAAAACAGATACATTAAAATATACAGAGCTAGACTCCACCGGGACACGTTTGCCCTCATCTGTTATCACAGTGTTACAATTGACGCTTCCTTCCTAAATATTTAATGCTGCAGTGTTCCCTCAGTACCTTGTCCTGCTGTAGCACAGATTTTTTTTTTTTCTTTTGTATTTATCAGACTCCGGCTAGCTGAGGCAGTTCGGATTCAAGTTCTCAACTAAAAGAAATGCAAAATCTCTACAAATAACGCTGCACCTGAAAAGAACCCTTTCATTATTATATAAAAGGACAATATGAGTCATTCTCTCACGATAAATCTATATCTAAGGGTAATTTATCATCATTTCAGAGACCACACTAAACAGAACAGACAACATTCTACACAGACTGGTTATCTGTGAATGTCTCCCGTATTGAAGACCAAGTGACAATATTGCAGTGCCATACAAAATGCAGCTCACTGTATACGAATAAGGGCTGTAGACGGATTCTTATATGAATAATGGTGAATTCCACTTTTATAGAAGATGGAACAAACCAATGGAAAAGAATTGTAAACGCGCATCATTTATGATATAAAGTTACACCAATTCATTTGACCTGGCAGAATGCTTTGATTGTTTGGGTTTTTTTTAAATTGACGTCACTATTGGTAAACGTCATTGTCCAGTCTGCTTCAGCGTCGAGGCTCGTTAGACAGTATGGGTGCTGGATTGCGTGATTGACCTTTGGGGTCGTCAGTGGTGCTCCACCGCGCCTCTAGCCTTGCCATCCACATCACACTTCAAAAGGCTTGCTTACATTCCTGAATCATGTACCAATAAGCACTAATAACACTGGAAAATGAAAAACAAAACAGATGTCTACAGTGGCAGGGCGGATTATTACTGAAGACGTTTGGTAGCTACAGTTACACCTCCAGGCACGGCGATGCAAATCCCTTTCAAGTTCTTCAAAAAGCTCTGATTCTCCCAGTCGCACTAAAGCTAACGGAATGCTCCCAGTGTTCTAGTCTGACTCCTGTTGGGGGGGGGGGGCAAAGCAACAGGACTGATTGACAGCTTCCAGCATCACCCAATTGTAATCTCTTAAAGAATCACAGTGCCGGCTGACAATTCTGAGTGGTTTGAGGAATTGTGAAAACAATAGCAGCAAGGTTTCTGGCTTTAAGTTGTCATGCACTTGTGACAGACTAGTACTAATAGTCCTAATAGTGCATGAAGGCCATATCAAAGACAGAACGCATTCTGGGAGGGATTCTATACTTATTCCAGGGATTATAAATCTCTTGAAGTTAAAACTCATGAAGTATTGATGACAGACAACTCACAAACCAAAG
Source organism: Acipenser ruthenus (assembly GCF_902713425.1). Taxonomy (NCBI): domain Eukaryota; kingdom Metazoa; phylum Chordata; class Actinopteri; order Acipenseriformes; family Acipenseridae; genus Acipenser; species Acipenser ruthenus. The sequence goes on from NC_081219.1 coordinate 13,973,784, forward strand.
GGGTTTCTCAGACAGCTTTTTGGATTTCCTACATTTAAGAAAGTTTTCTAAAGTGTATTAAAAAAGCCTGCAATTAAATGAAAAGTTGAGGCTCTAGTGTGGGTGTTTGCCTTCACTCTTATGCTATTTGTTGTTATGGAATTGCATTCTATGTAGAGAAGGAAAAAAAAGCTGGTACAACATTTCTCCACCGGGAGGCACTGTGTGTGTGGTTAAAAATCCAAATTAAACAAACTGCAGCTGAAGCATTCAGTCACGAGCTGTGCTATGTCAAGATCTGATTCGAAATAGATTGAAATCAATTGGCATCCTTACATCAGAAGAATAACCATTTTCGTAAAGCACTGTTTTTATCCATGAATACAGTGACAAGTGAAAATGCTCTGGAGCTTACTAAGAGGAGGTAAATTGATTTTAAAAATCAATCAAAAAATCAGTGTTTTGCTCCATTGCTACTGTGGTGTTGATTTGTTGCGCATATGAAAACAAACCACTGGAACTATAAATCTTGGAAAAATTGTCAGAATAGGCATTGCCTTATTTAATTGATGACTTTAATAGGCCACACATGCAATTAGTTTAAAATAGGAAGAGAAAAGGAACACACAGCCACAAATGGTAAAATGCATGACATTTTTTTTTTAGCACATTCAAAGCACAAAGCGGTCTAACATTTTCATATATCACTGATTACTGACCGCAAATTGAAATTCTCACAGCCAGAGGTTTTCCTGCAGGCAGGTATATAAAGGATATAAATGACACATCTTGAGGTGTTCTGATACATTTGCACACTGCTGTGTGTTATATTGATAATTTAACCTCATACTTTAATTGTGCATTGGGTGTGCTGAATTTAATCATACAATGAAATATGCACTTTAACTGTAAAGATGTCACATGAATGCATGAAACTATTCACCAAAGCAAAGTGTTTCTCAAGCTGTAATTATTGTGCTGCACCATTGGTCTCATCCACCCAAAGCACCATTCACTCAGAATTTATTTATCCATTCAACATCATATGTTTAACAAACAAACCGACTCACACAGGCTTACTCTTCGACCGCTATAAAAATGTATTGCGAGCGCACAACTGCGCCTAAGTTAGAGCAGCACGGTCATAATCTAATGAAAATATTGTCGCTGGACTCATTTCCTATGTGGTGCCAGCGCTGGGGAAGAGAAAGTGTGTGGAGAGTCCAGGGAGACCTATAATCAACACAGCAGAAGCAGGTCTATTCGGGGCAGGACAGGGTTGGGTTTCAGAGTCTGTGTTTTCGTTCTCAGAAGCCGTTCAGTTGTCCCTTTTAGACTCTTCTTGAGACCCTGTCGGTGTTCATGAGTCACTCCATCTATATGGGTTCAATTTGCCGTGGTCTCATTTCTTAATTGGAACCTGATGAAAACACGACGTCGCTTTTGGTCTCCTTTTAAAAGCACAAAAGTGAAGAACAAAAAGATAATTTGAAAACAAAAATAGAGAAAAATTGTGAAACAGAATTCATTTTTAATATGATTTTTTTTTTTTGTTATTGTATTTTAGTAAATAATTATCACTGGCAATATTTAAGTAATCTAAACAGCTGCAGATCTTTGAAGAATACGCCTTCCTATTATAGTTGTTTTTGCAGAGGACATTACTTGACGGTCAGTGAGGCATACCGTAATATTATCAGTATACCGCACAAACTTAGATTTCTATGCGCTGTATTTGAGCTATGGTACACTGCAGTGTTTCAGCCAGGGTACTATACTATTAAACATGGCACAGAAACCAAATCCAGTACTCAACATCCGTGGGAGGGACATGAGGACACTGCCTTTCAGCTGGGTGTGTCCTGACCCTGAGGTCACGCAATAGATCAAAGTAAATCTATAGCGCTGAACTGCCACTGGAGAGCAGGACCGCCATGATCCCCAAACCGGCTTAGTTCTGCTCGACCGTCTCTGGAATCGCTAGCCAGTGACCTCGAGGTATTCACCCCCGCGGGACCACGCTCATTTAGCCCTGCCTGCTGGGATTTCAAGCCGCTCCATGATTCGCTGAGCACACGCTGGGTTCCGGATTCTCAAAGCGGTTTATCATCATTAAATGGTGGAAAACAACATTTTAAAAAAAAGTTTTTCACTAAAGCAGCAACCCAAAACAGCAGAGGGATTGCATTGACCAGCTCTGTATTTCCTCAGGAGAACTAGATTGAGAATACGCATCCTACAGAAGAAAGGTTCACAGCCTCTAGATCGGGGGTGGCCCTTTGTTCTAAACCGGTTCTAAATGGTTTAATTGAACCAATGTAAGTTTTTATGACAGGCAGTGGGGTCTGTTTTTAATGGTGGCGTATCTATCTTAATACTGCCGCCCTAAAATATATATATATATTAACCTTATTCCACTGTATGTTTAGTGTGCAGTCGTGTGCAAATGTATTAGAAGAACACTTCAAGATTTGTTATTTGTATCCTTTATGTACCTACCTACATGGCTGTGAGAATTCTGGTCAGTAATCAGAGATATAGAAACAACAGCCACTCAAGTGTGAAAATGTTAGACCCCTTTGTGCTTTATCTAAAAAGTCTCACATCTAAAAAGTCTCACACATTTTACCATTTGTGACTGTGTGTTCCTTTTCTCTTACTATTTCAAATCGCATGTGTGGCTTATTAAAGTCATCAATTAGGCAATCGCTAATTTGCCTATTTTGACAATTTTACAAGATTTTCAGTTCCAGTGGTTTGATTTCATATGCACAACAAATCCAAACAGAAGCAATGAGGGGGTGTTCTAATGAATGTGAACACCACTGTATGTAGTAATGTTAATAAAATCAGGAATATAGAGACGGTAATAAGATCATTAAAGTTGAACCCAGCGTACCGAATGCAAAACCGCTCAGATCTCGTGTCCAACAAACTAACAGTCCGTAGAGTCTGTCAAAGTCATGTTAGACCTTTTCTGCAATAATAACAACATGTGTTAATCTGATCAGACAGCAATGCTCCTGCACCAGTTTATCTCTCTTTGCATCTTTGAAAAAAGCCATTCAGGTGCTAAAAGGAGGCACAGCCAGCTAAGCCTTTCACCCTCTGATCCCAGCTCAGGTCACAGATGAAACGGGTTTGGTGTGCTCAGCCAATCAGACTCCACATCACAAAACCACCACACAATTCAGCAGGACTGCCTGTCCCTTCTCTACCGATAGGTTATGCATTTGTGTAGAAGCAGTCCTAGAGCTGGCACTCATATAAAGGTCTGCATCACCAGGCTTTTTTTTTCAAGAGTGTCGCTACCATAATGATAAAACAACAAACAGACTGAAACAAAGCTCTCAAAAGGCTCATGTGTGACTTCACCCATGTCTTGGAATGGCTGCTGCTGTAGCCAGGTGACTGGCTAGATAACATCTTGGCAGCTGGACAGGGTTAATGGGGTATAACTTACACCTCCACTTTACTGCCCTTTAATCTCTCACAGGCAAATGCCACACTAAATCTAGATCTAGTAATCCCTTACTGGAATTCAAAGCATGGAAACCGTTTCTACAGTATATGTCCCCATGAGCCATTTCACTTGAAAACAGCAGAGCCCTTTAAACAAGACCCGTGACAATAGAGTTACAATAAGAGAACGCATATAGAGTTGGACAAATAATTAGAAACACCCAGCCACAGCACTGTCAATAGGACGAAAGACCACCATGGGAAGCTAGTACCACTCAGATTCAGGGAAATAAATCTGTAAGGTGTTTTAGGTTGCTCTGAAGGGATATGTGACCATGGCTCCCTCTAATTCCTTATGGGGGATCAGTAATTGTCTTGGATAGGTAAGCACCTGTCATCCAAGTTGCCTCATGGTGTCCCTACACCCCACACCCTACTGAGAGTGTAATGACATCACTTACCTATTAAATACTTGACTGGTCTATTGATGGTCATTTGTAATTGTCACCTGTGGAGCTTTGAAATGCAGATGAGGTCGGGCGTGTTGGTCTTGCTTGCGTTTACTGTAAATGCCTGGCTTTTGTGAGATCTGTTTGTGTTTGCTTTCACTGACGGGCTGATTCCACTCGAGTCACTCTTATTTAAATGTGGATCCTGGAGGATATTCTTTAATGTCATGATAATACGACCCCACTCTTTGAACCTTCTCTCTGCATGGTTGAACAAATCAAGCAAATACACATTGAGTTAAGCCAGGTAGCCTCCATGAAGAGGAATGTCGTACTGATACAATGACTGAACGAAAACCTTTTATTGTGTTAAGGAATATACTATAGTATACACGTGGACTGAGCCTGGAAGACAATTCCTTTTAGGACTGGAACTCAGAACTGCCTGTGTCACAGGGTTCTTAGAACATTCATCTGCAAGTCACTGCAGCTTTCAAACTGAAACAACAACATCAGTCTACCCGGATATTTCTACCATGCTATTTGAAGAAGGCGTAAGCCGAAACGTTTGCAGCTCATTTTTAAAACAGTTGATCAGTTTATGAATTGCTTGACTTCTCCAAAGAACATGCGTGACTTGGAAGTGTTGCAAAAGTTGCATTGTGCTGAATCGCAGCTAGTTTCTTTGCGAGCTGGCATCTCACACACTGACAGCAGGGTGATCTATGAGAGCAGTTGCTTCACACCTGTGATGTCAGATCCCAGGGGGATAAGGCAGTGATATACAACAAAAGTAAGAATTCTTGTTTTTGACAACAGAATCTGGCCTGCGATCTCTACCCTCCAAGGCACAGCTCTCAAAGAAGGATGCACATGGCTAATTATAGCTTGGGAGCCAATTAACACCCACACCTGTAACTAATAACAATAATTAATATTGTATTCACATAGAAAAGTGTTCACACCCCAAGCGATCTGGTAGTGATGCATGTAAGTTCAAGAAAACATTAATCTACTCGGCACGTTTAACACTCATATACAACCTTACAGTTCATTGGAATACATGCAATTCATTGAAGCTATATTGATTTAGCATTATCAGGCCAGTAAGCAGATCACACTCCGCACACAAACCAGTTACTAGTTACTCATTGACCAGTCTTGCAATTCCAGGCACCAGAAAGGTGAATTCCCATGGAAAAGCTTCTATTCCCGCGATGGTATTCCGACGACATCCCATTGCAATGTTAATGTCAAATTATCATTATAACTAGAAAAGTCACGTTGAACCTGCAGGCTGTTCAGATATTATTATGATATTCCATTGAGTTTAACATTGAGTTAAAAAAATAATTCTGGTCGAACCTGATCGAAACACCCACTTTAAAGAAACAAAAAAAAAACAAAAAGAAGAAACTGGGTTTAAATATTTGTGAGCTCCCACTGAAACTAAAGAGGCGAAACCCCACAGGGAGACCCCTCTCCTCTCCTCACAGAGCAGGGAGCCCATTCATTAAGACTGACAGTTATCAGTGGGATCAGCCTCTGAGCTGCAGCGCGGCTGATAAGGAAAGAGTTAAAGATAAGGCTGCGATTATGAAGACACATCTTGTGCAGGTTCTGTTTGAACTCCCTGTCCAGGAGATAATCACATTTTACAGGGAGCTTGTGGGGCTGCCACCGCTGAATTGATCAGCTGTCAGAGAGATGAAGAAGCACCCAGGTGCAGAACTCTAGCCCTTCTCCGCGTTCACATGCATTTCTGTCCTCCAGCCATTTTCTCCCGTTCCTCTCCCTCTCTCCTCTCTCTTCTCTCACCTCCTCCACACTGCCTATTGTTCTCTATAGCTTGGTAAGATAAATCAATCTTCATTCCCCTGCAATTGATACTCCCTTTCCTCTGCACCAGAAACACCACAACACAGGCAGTAAAAACATGACGAGAAGCACACCAGGTATACTGAGTTATTCCTAGGAAGCGTTTTAGGAATCGTATTTCTTCACAATATAAAAAAGGACAAGTTTGTGTAAAGGGTAGATTAAAAAATAAATGCAAAGGGTGTTTTTTTTCTATATATAAAGATGCAAGTACATATCCTGGCAAATATTAATTTAAATGTAAGTGACGTGTTTTTCCACAAATAATAAAATAGTTAATTGCATTGTTATACAGTAAACATAATTTTAAAAGCTATTCTTTTTCATGAAGCAAAGAGTTCTCTGTTATAAAAGATGTAATATTTACCATATATATTTATTTATTTGTTTTAATTTTTTTTGCATGTACACAAAAGGTTTGAATGATTTAAAAATCCTTTACTTCAGTATGTTTTGGACAAAAGCCTTTCTTCAGCCGTGCAGAAAGCACTAAATAATTTTGTAATCATATAAACCCTTTTGTGTACAAACATTTTTTTTCTATTCTTGTACACTGCAGTTTATTCCTCCTTTCAAACCTATATATATATATATATATATATATATATAGATATATATAATACTTCCATGTTATATATATATATATATATATATATATATATATATATATATATAGATATATATAATACTTCCATGTTATATATATATATATATATATATATATATATATATATATATATATATATATATATATATATATATAATGTATTAGTCACCTTTTCTTCTATAGGCTTGTTGAAACCCGTGGATATTTCTTCTTTTGATGTGTTTTTTGTTTGTTTGTTAAATTCCAATACAATGCCATGTCTTGCAGTTTCCACATTTACATTTAAAGCTTGCACCTGCACTACCTTACCTGAAGCTCAAGCCGAAACCAGAATGGCTCAGGGGCAGCAGATGAGAAGGTATGTGAGAACATTTTGAAAGGAGGGCGTGGGGTGAAAGGAGCTACTCACAGAGCTGAAGATTTCCAGCAGTACAACCAAAGCCTCGCTCTGTGTGATTAGGAGGAAACGACTTGAACAATCTCGTGTACAGTACACACATTACACTGTGCATAAGAACACACTTTCTGCAGGCACCTGTGGTTGCAAGGAGGATAATATGATTTTCTAAATGATTTATGCACTGTTAATTCCTAATATTGAATTATTTACTTTACAGCATTACACCTTCTGTTAAGGGGGAAAACTTCTAAACACTTACTGCTGGTCAAGTGGCTAGTTTATTGAATTACAAAGTAGGTTTTTCAATTATTACCTGCCAAATGCGTAGCTGAATTCACCTGGCACACCCCTGTCTGATGCCTACAGGACATGCTTATTGATTAATTGGAACAGAATATAAACTGCTGTAGTAGATTAAACTGCCTGGAAGAAAAGCAATGTGTAGATTATTGCGCTATTACGGTTGAAATAAATACCGGTACCTGAGTTCACATCTGTGTTCCAAAACCTCATGCATAAGCTTGTGAGCACTTTTACAAGGCATTTAAAAAAAAAACTGCAAAAAAGCAGATATTCAAGTTGTATCCTCTGAAAGTGTAGACAAATAAATTCAATACCTTAACACGTTTTATATTGCCCAGTTCTCCTGCAGGGTTGTCTTCGTGTGAATTCCATGAAGAACACTTTAGATTCTTATGATTTTCTACGAAAGGTATCAAAAGGTTTTAGAGATGATAATAATTCACCTCCTGAAAATTAAATAAATCTAAACAATAATAACGGCTACAGTATACTGAAACAAATGACATTCATTTTACTGCATGTGTCATTAACCCTCACACACTCTGAAATGCTTTGACAGGCAAGGCAACAATATCCCATTGCACAGGACAGGTATTTAAGCTTGGTGTTGGAACTGTTTTGGAGAATGTTTCAACATGCAGATCCCAGCTTTTGAGATGAGCTCTTTGTGTATTTTTTCTCTGAAAGAACCTCAAACAAGTAATTCATCTTCATGGTCGTAATTGCCTTGTAACATGGGCTGGTCCTTTTCAATTCTTAAGTGTGCATTTGGTAGCCAAATTACCTTGAGTGATATCGTGTAACTCCCTCATTTGAGGTGCATTCACACACACACACACACACACACACACACAGACGCACACACTCACTCACTCACTCATACACACTTCACACAGAGGTACGCTTTCCTAAACTGGAAGATCATTACAAAGTAAGTGTAATAAACTGCTGTCGTGACCTCCGACCTTCCAGATCCCTCATGTATAATCAACGGCTGCTGTCTCAGGGAGATGTCAAACAGCAGAAAGCTCATAAAAAAGGGGTTCATCATTTTGAAATTACCTCCAACACGGCAGGACTGAACTGATGCACATTAACAACGCTTGATTAGTCAAATCTCCCGTGGCACTGTAACTATGAGCCAAAAAAAAAAAAAAAAAAAAAAAAAAAACTGCAAAAGGAATTGTTTTTCTGAAGAGTTTAGTCTTAGTGGAAGGTCGAAGCTCAGTGATCATTATTAAGTAGCACACAACTTCCACAAATCACAGTTACTGATGCTGTGAATACACCGTCATTAACCCCTTTGGTTTCGCAGATCATACAGTTTCGATTTTCAGGAACACATGTTTCCTGGGCGTGCTTCCCAGAACCACTCCTTGATGGTTTTCCATTGGAACCCTGATTTAGGTTACACAATGAACTAACGTTTGGCTCGATACAATGGGTTCCATATGAAACCAAACGGATTCTGTCTAGAACCATTGGTGTTCCATATTTAAATCTCGGAATCATGTTTAAAAACGGAACTACGGCTCTATAAGGGTGTATATCATTTTAACTCCTTGTGTTATTAGAAAAAGCCTTTCCTGGTTTCAGCATTCATAAAGAAACCATTATTAAACAGACCGTAAGAGAGTCTTTTAAGGAAGTTTAATAGTAAGAATATTTTACAAACAGTACAACCCGAGATCTAGTCAACCAAATTTTTGTTATCATCCTGCAACAGATTGCAGTGGAACTTAGGTTGAAAAACCTCTTATTGTCAAATTCGGAAGATCTGTTGACTCAGAAATGTGAGATATTACGCTGAAACTCTGCACTGTGTACTGATTTTAATTTGCTTTGCCTTTTTTTCTTTCTCCTCATGTTTTTTTTTTTATTTTTTTGTTAATGCTTCCAACATGTAGACATCTATCACACAGATGGTGCAAAAAAAAAGAATCAAGCTTTATAGATTCTAGGAAAGGGGGTCGTTCAGTATTTAAGAGTTTATTTATTGGTACCAACAAAACTTTGGTAATTTAGCAAATTCTCGCATTAAAAATGCATTTTTAACAAGGTCTCAGTGAGCTTGTAACAAATAAATAGCACAATGTTGCCGATTTACAGCCTAGTCTTTTCAAAAAACAAAACACTAGTTTTAATTTCATAATTAATTGACATACACGTTAAAAGATAATATGTTTTCTACTTTACATTGGGATTTTATTATTATTGTTATTATTATTATTATTATTATTATTATTATTATTAAATAAAGCTTTTTTTAAATCTTTTGAAGCACCTTTGGGCATGTGTTGTAGCTAAATAAACAGAAAGCCTCCAATATTAACAACTTTGGAAACGTTTCCACTTAAGTACACTCAACCACACACCAATGACCTCCAAAATGAGTTCTTCTCTTATCTTTTTTTTTTTTTTTTTTAAATGCCATACATTTTAAGGGCTAAAAACTAACAAAGTGATCTAAAAATGTTTATGCCGAACATAGTGTAATAAAGAAAACATGAAATCCAATCACCACGTTTACATTGCAACATTTCACAAGTTAATAGTTGTTTTTTTTTTAGTTTTTGTTTGTTTTATGTTTTTGTTTTTGTTAATGTCCACAAGATAAAGATGGTATCATGCAAAAAGCAGGGTAACCGATCCCCGCCCTGACCTGCGAATGCGGCATTTGGTCAACTGATGTTTAAAAATCAGTGGCTTATATTTTTGTGTCGTTCAAGGACAGGAAGAAATCCTAGTTTTCAGAGAGTCATATACAAATATCATACAGAGATGAGATCTATAAAAACGTGTTTTTTTTTTGTTTGTTTGAAAGCTGCTGAAGTTTTAAACATCCCATGCTTCTTGGCTCCTGTCCTGCTGAGAGGAAGTTGATGCGGCGCCACGTTCAAAGTCTTCCTGATAACTTCCTCTTTGCCAAGGACCCAGTGGAAGAGGTTACGTTTTGTTTTCTTTTATGAGGCAAAACTTGAAAAATATATGGCTGTACATTTTTTTATTTTTATCACTGACGAGTCACAACGGGTTCGGTCCTCTGCTTCTGTTTTTCACGAAGCGAAGTACGAGTTCTGCATGGAGTATAGCCGGTCGATTGGGTTCCCCACTCTTGCCTGCATGGAGTTTGCCTCGGAGGAAGCGAGGAAGCAGTCGCTCAAACTGGTTAGGGACGTGTCGCTGTCGATGTCATGGAAAATTGAATCATTCCCTGTAAGAACAACAAAAACACCACCGTTACGAGAGAAGCACAGCGCAGTCGTTTTCCAATACACCCTTTGACAGAATTTTGCCGCACATAAACTCTATACAATGTCTGAAACTGGGCAATAAAATAGTCATCCAGTTGAGGTCGCAGGGCGCTTGGGGTTTATCTCAGACTACGGTGCTTAAGCCAGGAGGGTTAATGTTAGAGTGGTTCTTTGGAAAGCACAGTTCATTTGCCTGTGTTTGCCTCTTACAAAAAACTCAATTTCGGGAACTAAAGCTTTAGTGGGTACTTCGGTTTTAAATGGCAGTATTACATCAAGACAGGGACAGTTTGAAAGAGCATTCATTTTTAATGAGCTGACATTTACTGGTGCCTCTTTGGAGACTTTGATACCATTGTCTTAATAATTGGAAAAATCAACATTCATAAACTAAAAGGAGTTTGAAAGTGTCAGTAACAAAGAGCTAGTAGAATTGACAAATACAGATCCGCTGTTTGGATGGCAGACGTTTTGTATTGAAAAGCACCTTCGGTACTACCTGGGGCTAACCATTTATAACAGGATTAGACTTTCACAAATTGCCTGTCCTTATTTCACAGATAGAGCCTATACTGCTAAATTATTTAGTGCTTGACATCCACTGCAGAGTAACCAATGCATATTTTCTAACTAGTTTCATTTCTATTGGTGGACTATAAGGTATCTTTGCAAAGATATACATACATACACACATAGATAGATAGCTAGATAGCTAGATAGATAGATAGATCGATAGATATTTTATATGGAAAGACCTGTGTTTCACTATTTTGTGTACATTAAAGGTTTAGTATCAGATAAACAAACATCATTGATAATGTATATCTACTGCACATTAAGATGCTGTGGAATGTATATATTTGAAAGAATTGGCAAGTCAATGCTGAGATTATATATATTGTTTACAGAGCATTAGGCAAGGGTTTCTATCGTAAATACTAGAAAGTAATTTATACAGTTGCTTGTTTTCATTGTAGATCTTGAATTGCTTCATGCTATCCGATGCATTTGCAAAACTTTATACACGTGTAACAGAAACCCAAGACCGAAACAGGATTGAAAAACGAATGCAAACAAGCATGGAAATACTGTAAACTGTTCCTATCAATAATAAAAAAAACACAGTGCCGGTACTGAGTAACAGTGCGAGCGCTCATGGAAGAAACTATCAAATAAAAATTATAAAAATAAAAAGACACGCTGTACTGATTTGAAAAAGCGCAGTGGTTTCATCTGCATGTGTGTGTGTGTGTGTGTGTGTGTGTGTGTGTGTGTGTGTGTGTGTGGGAGGGGTGGCATTCTGTTAAAGCAACAAGGAATATTGACTATTGGGGGTAGTAGCCCTTACACATGAGAAGTGAGTGAACACATAATCTCGAAAAGATGCTCACCATATGGGTTCATGTGGTCCCCCGGCATCTGCGGAGGAGTTAGCCCTTGCTGAAACGGGTCTGTGCTGTACCCGTTCTGGTCCATTACTACAAGCTGCTGCTGAGCGGGTGCCAGAGGCGTGTAGGAGCTCATCATCCCCTCCATCCTATTGGACATTACTTCTGCAAGACAACAGGAAAGGTTGACAAGATGCAGAGAAGCCTGGTTTTTATTTATTTCTTTTTTTGGGGGGGGGGGGTTAATAGCAACTGAAAAAATAAACCACTATGTGGTTTGACGTCACACCAGTACACAGCAGCTTCAGGGCATGAGCTATTAAAGATGGTAGTAATTACATTTATACGATGTATCTGGGTAGCATTCCCATGAGATCAGTTTTTTTTTATACCATAGAACTGTAGCATTTGCTACCATTCATGAGACAAAAACGACAGTGTTTTTTAATACAAAGGAACGTGGTAGTACTGAATGTTCACAATGAATGAGATTAGGAGGAGTACCACCGCTGCCACCAATTTAATAGTTTAACTCCCTCAGTTCCTGCAGACTGTTCAGCACTGGTAACAATGGTTTTTAATTGCGTAAAATGTTTTAAAGGGATGTTCTTTGTAGAGTGACACAAGCAGGATCTAGAAAAGCAATGATTTGCTCCAATAGCAATAAAAGGTTTATTAAGTGGGAAGGCAGTGCCTCTGAGCTAGAGAGCCCTGGTGTGGAATAAGCTTGTGATGATAATGCTGCGCGATGCACATCTCAATTACGAGGGCTCAGAAGGGTCGTCTTATGATATAAAATACCGTCTCGCAGTTACATGGAGCTGTTTTGAAGCGCGGAAGTACCTCCAAGTGCATCACAAAGCAAGAAAGAGGCGCTCATCAACATTAAACAGATGTGAGTTTGGATTTGTAGTTCAACGACAGCTACAGCTACAGCGACCAATGTGTATCACAAACTCTCCAGAAGGAGAACCCTGGGCACTGGTTTTCATTTCTAGGAATGTCTCTGGTGTAAAAATGTAACATGAACCCATGTATATGCTCACTCCCTCTAAGTGGGGTTGTGTTGCTTCAGTGGTTCTGTTGCTTACCTTGACCCAGTCTCTGGGAGTTTTGTTGCTCTTGCTGTTGCTGCTGTCTCCTTGCCAGCTTCTTCATCTAATTAAAACAAACAAACATACAAGCACATTACAATACATATTTATATATTGCAACAGTCATTCAACGCTCTGTAACATGGTGGTTATGATAATGATCATTTCTTTTTTTGTCTCCCACTCACCCAGAAATGAACTACAAAAGGCATCAACTGGACAGCGATTTATAATTTAGGGTGTTTTGAAGATGTTATCAAGACAGGAGGCGAATTCGGTCATAGGCTTTTAAAGAAATGTGTATTTATTGCTCTTATACTTTAAGGGCCTTCATTTCATTCTCTCGGTGGTATTTTAGCGTACATGAACCACTGCTTACCTTGGCTCTCTGATTCTGAAACCAAACCTGAACCACACGAACACTGAGGCCAGTTTCGGCTGCCAGAGTTTCTCTAACCTGGGAAAGATGATTGAAAACAATGTATTTTTGTTTAACACAAAAAAAAAACACAAAACCACGCTTTGCTCTTTGTATCTGGCATTAAGTGTGTATTGTTTCTAGCTTGCTAATAAGACTGCAAAATTATAATAGATGGGAAAAAATAAAGAAAAAAAACAAAAACACAAGGCCAGCTTTTTGTATTGCATGCTCAAGTCTACAAAGCTCTGACCCTAGAGCTGGAAAATGAATGTGAGTAATCCATTTACTATTTAACAGCTCAGTTATATAGAGCACCAGTAAAGCATCGTTGGTGTAGTGGAGCCAGGGGACACTCCCTGTTATTTTAAAGAACGTCCATTTGATTTAAAGCATAAAAAATAGACATTTCTTATTAAAAAAATAACAAAACAGCACACATTTGTGTTTTCAGAATATTAGTAGCCCCACGGATGAAAAGAGTCAGTGCCTCTCTCCCCGATCATGAACTCAAGATGTTTCTTATGAATGTATTTTTACGTCCACAAGGGGCAGTGTTGCAGGGGGACAGGTTATTGGTTCCACTCTGGTGTGCCAGATGTACTTAGAGAGAAGACATGTTCGAGAGCTCTTTGGAGGGGGTTTAATAAAAGGGTTCTCTTACCTTTCTGCAGGGTTTAGAAGACACTTCGAAAGAGGCTTTGAAAGCCCTTCTCTGCTGCGTTGTCAGTATCGTCCTGGGTCGTTTTGGTCTCCTTGGGTCTTTCCCATCGTCGCTACCCTTTCCATGGCCTCCGGAGCCTTTGCCTGGCTTTATATCCAGATCTTCATCTTCGCTTTTAACTGCAGATAAATTGTTATTCAAATTAACAGTGCGAACTTTGACCTGAGCATGAAATATGAGCTGTTTTTTTAAAAAAGCTTTCATCTGAAATTGTGAATAAGTGAGAAGATACAAGGTAAAAGAAAACACACACACACACACACACACACACACACACACACACACACACACACACACATATATATGCGATGGAGCATTTATAAAAGAAGCTAAAGCATCTGGTTTTCATATTCCCATATCGATTTTTCACTAAAGAGATGTGCTAGATTGTTACCAGGGAGCTCTTAGGGGAAAATGATCTTCACAAACAGTATCTCCGGAAAGGATTTGTGAAAGTTGAAGATTTAGCGTAAGACAGTGTTTTGTAAAAATGTGGTCTCCATTCTTTAAAACCTTGCGACATTATCGCCGACAGTGATTTCTAGCAATGTGCTAAAAAAAAAAAACTAATTTATCAACAAACACTATTTTGAAATGCTTTGAAAGACCTTGTCAAGTGCTGTGCTGTTTCAGGTTTTAAATACGGGTGTGTTAGCTACCCTATAAATGACAGGAACGCGTGGTTTCTGACAATTCTTATTACAAAAACTAACTGCTTCACAAAGCAACTTGTTGCTGTGGGTTCAATGGGACATTACCTTTGGGAGCTGACAAGCTAGACTACATTTTCATATCAGGGGTTTGTTATTAAGAAGATCTTGCTGTGTGATCATCTTTCAGTTTAATAAGCAGCTTTTCATAATGATCAAAGCGCAGATTCGTCACTTTAATAACCACTCCGCTATTACTGCCTTACTATGCCATTTCAACTAAACCGTTTGCTGGCCTTAATGATTGCTATTGCTCTGTGGAGAGTTGCCTTTATTGTCCAGTGGACAGAAATTTGATCAGACAACGGTTTGGTTAATAAAAAGAAATGTCTTTTGTAAATTTGCATAGTTAAAACAACAAAGAAATTATGAACAGGATTAATCCCTGAAGCATCATTAGTGTGTATATATATATATATATATATATATATATATATATATATATATATACATAAACATGTGTGTGTGTGTGTGTGTGTGTGTGTGTGTGTATGTGTGTGTGTGTGTGTTGAGAGGGTTCAGAAAGGTACCACTGGAAATATGTTGTTTGATCTTTCACAGTTTTGACATGTGCACAGTTGTAAAAACTTGATGCATGAATATATTCAAATATCTGAATCTGTGTAGATTGCTTTTGAGATCTTCTGCATATTTCCAAAAGCAAATTAGAGTATTGGCGGCTTCATATTTTAATCATCTGTTTTTCATATATATCTATACATATATATTTTTCCTTCAATACACTGATAGAATTTGTAACTTCATTTTAAGAATCCCATGTCAACTTTTGCTTGTGTACAGCAAACTGTTATTAAGACAGTACAAAAAAAACAGAAACTAAAAAACAAACAAAAAAAAACCTTTACAGAAAGCACAGAGGTAAAATAAATAAATACTCCAGAAAGCTGAAACAGACATACACAGATGCATCTGACAAATTCCTTGACATTTGTCTCTAGCTAAATAAGAACCAGATGTATTTTAACATAACGCTTTGGCAAAATTCCTTATTATGTAAAAAAAAAAGAAGCAGCCCATAACATATAAAACAATATATCCACACTGTTTGTTACTCTACATTATTTAAAACACCTTTCACTTGCTCATGTTTATTGTGGCTTTACATCACTGTCAATTGTTTTTTCATCACTGTAGCCGACCCATTATTTGAAATCTCTGAGTCTGGATAGGATTTTTCTTTTTATCGAGATTTCTCAGTCAGAGCAGCTTTGTGATCGTCATCCTCACCTGAATCGGAGTCGTCCGGGCTCACAGAGCTCAGCAGCTCCTTCTCTTTCTCGTAGTCACTTTTACAGAGGAGCTGCCCCTCTTTCAGGACGAACTCGTCCCCTTTCCGGAGCTGCCGCTCACAAACGCAGCAGCAGAAGCAGCCCAGGTGATAGACGCACTCCAGTGCTCTCATCACGAACTCGGTCGGAGCGATCTTCTCCAAGCAACCGCTGCACTTGGTGGAAAACAGCCTGCAAAATCACAAGGATGACAGAACGTGTTAACAGCAGAGCCGAGTGATCCTGGGGCAAGAATCATTAGAACGGGCCTCACATGCTGCATGCAAATCAACCCTGACAGCATGATTTTTGTTTTCAGTGCCTCGTTGTGTAGAAATGATGCATTACTACTGCGGTACTAAATGTCACGGTAGTGCACAGAAGTGAAATCCAGCTCTCTGATTATATTCCGAATAACTCTTTCAAAGGAAAACCATTTCAAATAACACAAATAACAACAGCGCACCAGGTGCAATGAGTTTGTTAGTTTTCTGGATTGGTTTCCACTAAGTCAAGGAAAACGGAAAACTCCCAGGAGAAAGCTTAATGCCTGTGGTTTATATTTTTTAAAAAAACTAAACTAAACTAAATTGTGCTAATGTTTCTGGTGATCGAGCACCGGCCTCCAGCTCAATCTTGTTAAGCACATTAGCCCTGTCAATCAGAACGCTGCTGTGATGGCGATGGGTTTGAAAATTCTTTCAACTCAATTGATCTGGTGGGAAGGTATTCAGCGTTTCCCTTTGACGGTAGTTCATCTGTAAAACTGAGACAGATAACTTGGGGACGGTTCAGTAAAGTTCAATTGTCAGACCTTACTGGTACGGAGACAATGGCCTGGCCAGGAACATTGCTTCTTAAAACAGTGTGAAGTGATCTGAGCTGGGCAATTTGCATTCTAACACGACACCAGAATGGGTGGCAAAAGGGTTAAAACAGAACATCAAAATGCCATGTTACAAAATAAAACCCAGCAGTGGCTTTAAATCGCAAGAGCTGACTGTGTGTGTGCACGGGCTGCACTAATTAGAATCAAAGATCACTATGACATTGCTAGTGTGGCAATTAAAGCTATCATTAAATCGGAAACTTAAATTGATCCACAAACAACTGCAAGATGTTTGTAGTTCACTGACAGCAGATGCAGCTTATGAAGTGCATGGGGTTTTATTATTATTTTTTTTTACAAAAACAAAAAAGGATCATTCTGTCTTGACCCGGCGATGCACTTACTCAACAAGAAACTTGCACAGAGACAAATGATTATGCTCATTAGACATATTTGAAACTTAACAGAAGTAAAAGTGCTGTACAGTGTAGGATAACATAAGTTGCAGACCCCACCGCCTGCCTACCCCCACCCCCCAGGCATGGACTCAAAGCACAGCAATGAACTTAACTAACAACTGGCGGATGTTTTGAGCTGAGGCTTGACTTCATTGATCTCTGTAGACCAGGGTTAAATATTTGAAAATCATTTCAATGTATTGGAAGATTCCCAGCCCTCGCTTTAGTATGAAACCAGCTCATTCACATGGGGGATTCAATGCTGATGATATCTGTGCATTGAAACTCATATGAATATTAAAGTGGGTCAACATGCATGCATGTATTATAGATCGTGTAAAATGTTTAAAAGTTGAGATTTGGAAAAATAACTGATCCTAGTACAGTAACCGATTTAATTTAATCACTGCTGGGTTACAATTTCTAAACAATCGGAACCCTAATGGATATTTTACGATGGAATCTTTGCTGAAGAGTGTCGTAATGCATGAAGCTTTTACAGTATCTGCCGCTTCCATCTCCAGTACAGTCTGCTTTTCAGCACACTCCATCAAGGAGACTCAAACTTTCCAGGAGTTTCAGCAGCCACGCAGAATTAAGAGGCGGTTTTATATGCAAGGATATCCCCTTTATAATCTGTAATCCTTACAAACACAACCACTGTTATATGATCCACTGTGTCTTCCTGTCTACGGTAGAACCATATGGTGTTTAATACATGTCACTGATTTATCATCTATTGCCTAGCTATCTTGCTTTGGCTACGACCCTCGTCTTTCAAATCAGCACGCCTGTGTTTACTTAAGTCCTGACAGCTGACTAGGTGAGCACTATTGCTTCACATCGCTGCCTCATTTCCTTCGCGATGTGTGCAAACATATTTTAATACTTTTATTATAACTCACTAATTAGGAGCTCAGAGGTCTAGATGCGCCAGGCAAAATTTGCTGTTCACATTAAGCGTGGTTCAAGGGGCTTGTTAAACTGATCTGCAGTTGTAAAAAGGCACTCTTTCCATGTACTTGCTTTGTTTACGGGGATCCCCGCTCAATCTGATGCAACCAGGCAATAAACCCGAATTTATGAGCTCCGTATTTGCACTGGGCTACAAGACAGCTGCCTCCCGCCTATCTAAATGTTGTTCGCCTCTATCTCTCTTCGCTGTCCGAAGAGAAAGACAGCCCAACTAACCGTTTTCTAAACAAGCGGCGACAATGAATCATCGCGGCACCAGCGGTGATTCTTACATACGCTGATATTTTGCCGTTGTTCGGTAATGAGTAATAATTTAAAAGTCTGTCAAGATGACAAATGCATGTTTAACGGGTTTCAAACCAAATGAATGAAATCCCCAAATTTAACGAGTCAGTCGAATCAGACGCTTTCCTTTGAAGAGTTCATTAGTGCGGGAGGCGTTTCTGCGACTTATTTAATCACTTGTTCTGGGAAGAATATATCTGCTGACTTTTTCATTATGAAGCCTAGATAACAAGTCCTTGCTTTCCTGCTTTTTTGGACGCTGCTATTTCACAGCCTTTTGACATAAAAACATAATAATGTAATCACTTATAAAGACACCAGCTTTACTTCTCTACCTTTTGAGACTTTCTGTTCTACAACCACTCCCTTCCTGCTCATAGCATTCCAGCTCAGCAATGCAGGAATGCTATAAGAAGTTCATTACAGTCAATACTACTCTAATCTATCTTCAATATTTACTACTGGGTGTAATTACAATGAAATCTAATCGGACTAGCAAACTTTGCTAAAGTGGTACCTTTCAATGCATGCAACACTTTGTTTTGATGAGCTGTTTGCAATTGGGAACTGATAGTCAATGCCTTTGTGTATTCCTTTTTCATTTAAAATATTGTTAGTAAGATTGTCGTCAGCTGTTACTAACCCAACAAAAATCACATCCCCTTAAAATACAGCATGACTTTGTATTTCGATCCAGGTCTAACTGGTTTTAAGTCTTGCAAGTATGTCTTTGCAACACCACTCAGGAATTGGAGATGGCAATGCTTTCTCAAGACAATTGCGTTAAGCAGCACCTGAAGGCGTGCTTGAATGTTTTTGCTTTTAAACTCTCGGCCTGCTTCTAATTTAAAATCGTATTTTAAGTGGATTAACAGTTACTGGGTGTCATCAATACAATCTTTCACATTATGAGTGCTCTCCAGACAACTCCTTGTGAATCACAGCATGCTTAGCAAATTGGTTTCCCGAGGACCAAAGCAAGTATCTGCCAATTAGGCTGCAGCTTTCGTTTTTTGTTTATTAAAACTACAGGCTCCATTTCCCATTCGATGAGCCTCGTAATGTGACAATGGTGGGGGTGGGGGTGGGGGGGGGGGGGGGGGGGGCGGGGATCAAAATCAAAGTGAGGTCAGAGAAAAATACAGTACATGGTTGTGTCATATACTGCACTGCAAACATGTCCATTACAAACAAACCTCACAGAGATAACGGACAGCAGGTTTTCATAGCGAGGATGGATTAGAAATTTTGCCGACAGTAGGACATTTGGGCTTCTCAAACAGGAGCCCCGTTATGATTTATAAAGCTGTTGAAACATGGGATGAAAAGCCCACAGAGACAAGTATGAAGCAGAATAAGTGTGTGCGTTAACAGTTTGAGTTGACGTAGCTCATGGAGGTTTATATTCTGCTGCAGTACTACTGCACTAGAGTGCACAGACTTATTAAGAGTGCATTACATTGTAATAACTGCATATATTGCTGGTAGTAACACCTTTAATAATAGTAACGATCAAGCTTAATAAAGTGCTGTATAAGCAATCCCGAGGCACAGTCTTAGTTAACGTGGGCTGAGCAATCAAGGAGTATAACCTGTCGATAAGGAAGTCGGGAAGTTAATCACCCGAAATGTTCCTGTTTCAATAGACAGCTGGGTGCAAGGCTGCCATTGATCGTACAGTTAAATACACAGAGATCTTGTGATTCCAGCATGCAGTTTTATTAAGCATTCACAGTCGTAGTGGTTTACATGCTAGAAGTAATCAGACAGCTGAGTAATGAAACTGTTCAGTCCAGCCAACTAGTAGAAGTGTTTATTTAACGATAGGCCTTCAAAGAAAAATTGGTTTCTCTTTATAATTCTGCTAACTTAAATCTTCCGATTCAGATAAACCCCCCCCCCCTTTTTTTTTCAAAAAACTCTTGTCTTGTCGACTAAGCTTGTAAGCCATTATTTTTCTATTTCCTCTTTCTGTCTCTTTGCATTATTTTGCGGCCCTGTAATTCCTATGTGTTCCTTCTGGAATCTTCCTGTCCCCCATTGTCCCCGGGTTTAATCCGGAGTTTCGCTCTTCTCCGGCTCCTATGCCCCATTCTCAGTGGGGTCTAGGCGGAATACCCAGGCGTGACGCTCCTGCTATTGGAAAGCAACAGCAATCTCTCCGAGTCCCAAGAAAAGCTTTCCCTGGCAGGAGAAGTAAATCCTTCTTCAAGGAACAAGGGGAATTAGCAGGGAGCAGTGGACTGCGGACTTAACCCTGTGCTTTCTTTTTCAAAGACCCAGTCACTCAGACCCCTACCGCTTGCCACAATCAAACAGAAAAGAAAAAAAAAAACAGCAGCCCTGAATGACACAAGAGCTGGATTGTGGAAGAACCTAATCCCACTTTAATACCTTTCCAAGTTCAGCTCTGAAAGAAAGCTCTTTGAAACAGCAGCACGGCGGGTAGGGAAATATGCGCTGGGCTGGGCTGGGCTGGTTGTTTTAGAAAGTTAGATATCCTGGCATTACCTGATTATGGAACTCTGGAAACCACAAAATACAATTTAATAATAATAATAATAATAATAATAATAATAATAATAATAATAATAATAATAGTAATAATAATAATAATAATAAGGCAATGGGAGAAGCCAACAGAATTTCCTAAATGTCTTTTTTTTGTTTGTTTCTTTGATTTTTTTTTCCTTATTAGGGGAGTTGCATTTTGTGGTACAGACAGACCTCTCTTTGATAAAACAGAATTAATGAAGCGCTGTTTGGGAGCCTGGAGAACATTTATAACATTGAAACGCGCACTCAAGACACCTACGCAGGGAACTCAGCTTCTTTGAATCAATTTCATGGTTTGCAAAAGTGAAAAGATAAAACGTAAATCCTGCATTCTAATAAACCGACAATAAAATACTCATATAACTTCTGCGGTCGAGGTGCAAGCTACTCAACCACTGCAAAGGAATTTGCAATGCTTGAGAAGTTTGGACAGATTTGCAGCCATTCATTTAAGGGCTTATCAGTTAAATTAGTGTAGAACGGAGTGCTGTGGATTGCGATGCAGCTAACTGGTTGATAAGTTGTGTTCTTGAATCTGCATCTGTGTTTGTACTCGGGATCTGGGGGGACTATCCTCTTAACACCTGTATCTACAGATTTGCTGATAAGCCACTCATCGTAAAACCACAAGCACGGCCTTTCACCAAAACATCAATATTGGTTTAGGGCTCTCCCACCAGTTTCTTATATATGTAAACCACGTCTTCAAGAGCTCAACGGTATGTAGAGCTAATCCAACCAGATAACTGTAAGAGACCTTCGACGGAGATTGAGATTTTGATTTACTTCTTGCTTCTTCTCAGATTACAGAACGGTTTCAATTCTTAAAAAGTTACCATGCCAAACTGTTACAGTGTTGTAAAGAAATCATCATCATCATCATCATCATCATAAAACGTCACTTTCATCAGTTCTGCAATCCTGGAAAACAGAGAAAATCTGTTGGAAAATTTTGCTCTAGAAAACGTTGTGTCATACCATGAAAGAAAAGGCTTGCATGCACTTTGCTATCCTAAAAAAAAGATGAAAAAGCTGAACTGCATAATTTATGGTTAGAAATGAACGATCAAGAGTGCGCATTCCTTTTTTTATTCGGGAAAGTTAACATTACTTAGACCTCAGTAGATAATGTTTTTTTTTTTTAACAATATAAAAGTGAACCTGCTTTGTACTCGACCCCTCTGATTTATGTTGCTGTAAATGTAAACGTTTTTACTGACTACGCAGATTTTAAGTAAGCCTCACAAGGGCAGGAAATGCAGATTTTTGATAGATAACGGCAATAAAAATGTTTAGTTGCACATCAGCTCTTCGTTTAGACAATATAAAGGGTTTACGGGGTGCAGTGCCAGGAGAGTCATAAATTCTGCAGAGCTGGGACTGACTCGGGCGGTGTTCTTTGACTTTGTCTTTTACCTGCTGGGTCCGTTTGAAAATATGCACTCTCCCCCTTTGAACAGATTATGACCAAGTTAAAGTGTGACAACATCTTAAGCTTTCACCACATGTTGCCAATGATTTCCAACTAAAGACGTTACTCTCATCGCTTCTGCTACAGTGATAGGGATCTTCCGCTCAACGACTTCCAGGAAGATAAAAGCAGTTTAGCTGAAAGTAAAGGCGAATCTCTCCGACTGGATAATCTGGCTGGCTGGGTGTCTTTTTAACCTGGCCGAAGGCTTTTTTTCCACCCCTCTCTCTCTCTGACACACACATACTAATATCATTATCGTTTAGGAGATGTTATTTAAGCTGCAGTAGAAGACGACTGTGAAAGAGTACCCAGTCCACAACAGCTGTAAACAATCGCTTTGATGAAGTCAGGGAGCTTCTGTGAGCCTGAAGGCTCAAACCTACTGTGTGTCAATCATAAAAGGAAGAATGTTAAGGTGTACGCCGGGTCAAAATAAGGCCACTGGTCACTAAATAAGGCTTGAGGACTCCTGGCCAGCTCAGCATGGCTTGTGGGGCCAAATATTTACAGGCTGCATTGCCTTCTGACCTTTCGCTCCAACAGGCCCCTCTGTGGCTAGGCAGAAGCACAGGCCTGTCTGTCTCCTGGTAACAAACAACGGTGCTGCTAGATTTGCTCTGCTTGGCTCTGCTCCCATGCATGCATGCATGCTTGTGCGCTTGTGGTCTGCAGGCTCTCTGCACAGTCTGTGTGCCACGTGAGGTGGAGGGGAGGCCTGCTTTTTTATTTTTTATTTGACAGACTTTGGTCAAAACTAGTGCTGTAGTTTATCACGAAGCTCGTGGTCCTGCTGATTCCTGCAAACATTTGAGAGACAGATGGGTCTGTTTTATTTTTAAATTATTTTGTAACCCTTTGCACTGCTAGGATTTATTTTATTTTATTTTATTTATAACGCTGCTTCTTTAAAACAGCAACAGAAAAAAGAAAACCCCACAAGACGACTTCTCAGTTTTCTCTGATAATTCACTCCAGTATGGACCTGGAACATATGTGCATATTAATGTAGTTATTCATTGAACTGTCCTGGCATACACGCAATGAAAGATATTTTTTTTTTCATATTATTATTATTATTATTATTATTTATTTCTTAGCAGATGCCCTTATCCAGGGCGACTTACAATTGTTACAAGATATCACATTATTTTTACATACAGTTACCCATTTATACAGTTGGGTTTTTACTGGAGCAATCTAGGTAAGGGTACAGCAGCAGTGTCCTCCACTGGGGATTGAACCCACGACCCTCCAGTCAAGAGTCCAGAGCCCTAACCACTACTCCACACTGCTGCCCCATATCAATTCATTTGAGCAAAATACAGTCATATTCAAATGTATTAGAACACCTCAAGATTTGTAATTGATCTCCTTTATATACTTACCACTGGGTGAGAATTTTAATTTTCAGTCAGTAATCAGGGATACTGAAACAGCAGGCACTCGTGTGAAAATGTTAGACCACTTTGTGCTTTAATTAGGCATCTTAAACAACTTCCATAAAGTCTCATGCATATTGCCATTTGTGCCTATGTGATTTTTTTTCTCTTACTATTTTAAATGAAATTGCATGTGAGGCCTATTTAAGTCATCAATTAAATTAGACAATCCCTAATTTGCCTATTTTGACAGTTTTCCAAGATTTTCAGTTCCAGTGGTTTGATTTCATATGCATCAATTAAAACAACAGAATGCATTTGCACACTACTGTATACATGCATTTTATTACATTGTTTTTCTTATAGGTTTTAAATATAGAACAAAATCCTAATCCTTAATCTCCTTTACTTCCAAACATCTTTTCAACAAAATCCTTCGCTAGTACGATGCTACTTATTACAGTAAGAATATCAAACGTAAACAAAAATGCCAGAACCTCTTAGCATTCCCAAGCTACGACTCAAACTGCTCCCGGGAGAAGACAAACTGCCCCGACATCATGCAAACACAGGCACAAACAATCGAATCCCCATTGATGTGCTGCACAGGCAAATACAGCCGCTCCTCCCAACAGGAAGTAGCTTTTTCATTAACTGGAGAGGAGCTCTTTTTTGGATTCGGTTTAATGCTCGTTATTTATAGACTGGCACAGATTTTGCTCCAGTGCTAACTTTGCTCCACTGCTAATGAATCAGAACTTGAAATAACAACTTCGATGGCTGTAGGAGCCCTTCGTTAATGAAGATTCTCAATTGTTTTCTGTTGACGCATTAGCCACTTTAAAAGTGGACCAAAAGCTACGTGAATCTGGCTCTGTGATGCAATTGTAAGTCAGACAGTCATGCTTACTCATTTTTCATCCCCCCCCCCACCCCCCAACTCTTTTAACCTGTATTGAATCGAAATCCTAGAGATATGAATCATGGCTTTCCACCTTCTTGTTGTTTATAGAATGTAATCCTGTGTCTGTCTTTCAAGGAATCTGTTGAATGAATGGCAAACCATAAACTCCTATGACTGCTCTGTCATATTTGTGGTTAGCCTGTTTGTATAATGCATGCACACAAAGAGAGCTAATGGATCATTTTCAGAGTTTGTGATACATTTTGTTTGAACTGTCATGCTTTCTAATTACATACAAATGTCATGTCACAGTGCACCACATACTTAAAGCCTGTAATGTTATACGGCATGGGCTTTATGTGTAAGTACTCTAAAGATCTTAATTCTTGTTTTTTTTATTTTATTTTATTGAAAGCCATAAAAGCGATTACCACATCTTGCTAGCAAAGGAAGTGTGTTGTGTTCAACTCAACGCTCTATTTAGAAATATTATATTACAAAAAAGTGATCTAACGCACATTCAAACAGAGGGTGTCAGTTCTGAGCATATGTATAGGACTGGGACACTAATTAAATGCATTGAATTAAATCCTTCATTATACTGATAAATGAAGGAAAAAAAGTTCAACTCCCAGTTAAAGGGGTGCCACTGTCATTTATTTAAAATCCATTATCTTATTAGCTTCATTGAGCTTCATTACTGGCCCCTCTTTTGTGCTGGTACATATCATACAAGGAGCAACTTTTCTTTAGTCTAGTCTATGAGATAGTCCAAACTGAAGTGAGAAATACAAGCAATTAACCCCAAACCTCTCCAGTTTATTAAAAAGGGAGGTGGTGACAATACAGCTAGGGCCAGTAAGTGGTAAGAATGGGTTTTTAAAGCATGGTTAGCACTCCTTTTAGTAGCAGTGTTTCTATTTGGCATATAAATAATTGCAGCAAACTAATGAAGCATAATAAAGAGAGCCTACTCTGGAGCCCCCCGGAGCAAAGCAAAGTCTTCTTTCAAAGGCTGCTTCATCACCGCCCGGCTCTGACTGAATTACCATAGTAATGGCCTTTAAATTGGGGCTCTTTGTTTTTTAATTAAGCTCCCAGCAGGTAAAAAATAAAACACATTACCGAAGGATATGCAGGCACTAATGACCCGAAGGAACATTTTCAATCAAAGCAATCTTCTGGAAGCTCTGCAGCAATTTGGCAGTTTGGTGTGTTTGTGTGTGTGCGTGCGTGTACGTTTGTATGTACGTATGTATGTATGCATATAAATAAATAAAAAAAATGATACAATAATAAAAACATAAAAATATGCTACATGATATTTAGAATTTTAACTGCTGTTACTACGACTAAATTATTAATATTATGATGACGATGATTATTAATAGTATGATGATCATCATGATTATTATCATCAGTATTGTTTTAAGTCGGATGTTTCGGCTGCTGTATCTTGGATAGTAAGCCTCAGTATACCAGGCTTCCTAGGGCTGCCTGCAGCTATGGTCAGGACTCTAATCTGGAGTGCCTGTCTGGCTCTTTGAAGACACACATGAGTAGCAGCAGCAGCACGCTAGGAAGAGGGCTGTTCCTCCTGCCTAGCAACAGAAAGCTGGCTCGAACGTCTCCAAGGTAAATTCTCTCTTTCAAACGAAGACGCACACATTCTGACACTTCAGAGTTTACACAGCAGCACGATATTCTGTTCTAGGATCTGAATCTACAATGCTTTCTTTTTTTTCTGCACGGCGACTGTATATATGGAGAATGAAGCTTATGATCATCCGGCAACAGTATCTCAAACACACACACACAAACACACACACACACACACACACACACACACACACACACACACACACACACAGGATGTACAGTAATAACTGAAATAGAAACAACTGCCCCCCTGTATTGTTAAAGTTTCCTAAAACCATCTTTATTCAAATGCAGACAGAAGCTGCAGTAGTATAAGGCATTTATGTAAATTGGACATTGAATCTCTTGTCAGCCAACTA
Source organism: Acipenser ruthenus (assembly GCF_902713425.1). Taxonomy (NCBI): domain Eukaryota; kingdom Metazoa; phylum Chordata; class Actinopteri; order Acipenseriformes; family Acipenseridae; genus Acipenser; species Acipenser ruthenus. The sequence goes on from NC_081219.1 coordinate 14,000,617, forward strand.
CTGTTCGTCTTGCATCCCTAGTCTGACAATACAGCTGTCCAAACAGAGGGATGTGTACCTGCAGCACAGCTCCCTATCTGTCTGTTGATTCAACTTGACCACAGTACATACAGCCATTCTTTAACATTTCACCACTAGCTTTTCTTTCTTCTTTTCTGGATGGAATAAAACCATCAGGAAATGGTACCAAAAAAAGGAAAAAAAGAAATACATTATTTAATACTTCATATCTGTCATGCTCCAAGCATTCGCAGAAGATGTATTCAGTAACACACATGCAGTTGTTTAGGGTCTGCAACCTTATATTCTTTGTTCTTGCAACACGAAGAGAGATGTATAACTGTGCCATGATGTTGCAAACATTTTACTGAAAGAAGGGCTGAGCGAACAGTGATTAAACAAGACAATGTGTTGAGGTTTCATTAATGCAATGCTTGCTTGCAGACCCGTGTCCAATTCTGTATCACATGGCTCTACAGCAGTAGTGTTTATATACAGCATATTAAATACACACATGCAATCTTAGCTTAGCTTCTATTTTAAATGTTATTGTAAACTTCAGTCGTGTTACAAAGATAATTATAAAGTTAAAGTGACAGCGAAGTAAAATTTTCCGCTCAGATGTTAATTTCAGGCAGTATATATATAGAGAGATATTTTCTTTTTCTTTTCAGAAATTGCAAACGGACTAAAGCACAAATTCTACTACTTTGAAGATTGCTGCTGCTGTACAATATAATTGTATTTTGTAATCAGATTAGAAACTGACAGGCATATATTAGAGTAATATATATATATATATATATATATATATATATATATATATATATATATATATATATATATATATATATATATGTTTTACAGTTCTGACAGGGACATTGAAACCCATAACTTGTTATCAGTTTGATTAAGCTTAATTTGCTCTATTACCATGTGCCCAATGTTTCTTTTGGCTCCAACTACAAAAGCAGCGAGCGAGTGCAAAACCTCTTGAAAGTTTCAAGGCTGGCTGGTGCTGTAGCAACACGCAGGAGGTCTGATTTACAGTCCTCTAAGAGCTCAGCTGCTCTCCCGGGCTTCTTCACCTGTACCGCTCAGCTCGGGATGACAAATGAGAAAAACAATCAACTCCTTCTGACAGTTTTGAGGAAAGACGGCCTGCCAGGAAGAAGACCTGACTAAAAAGAAAAAGCCTTAACTCGACACATTATGTTATTCTGGATTGATTCAAAACAATATGTGTGTGTGTGTGTGTGTGTGTGTGTGTGTGTGTGTATTCATGATTCATCAAGGCTCCCATAAATTATATTAAAGCATAATTCCATGAATTCCTGGTATTTAGTTTGCATTATCCATACACTCCCAAAAACACATTGCAATGATCATAGAGAATTGCTTATAGGTCCACAAATTGATTTTCAGCTTCTGAATTGCTTTTCAGTATCGGCAGCACATCACTACTGCTGACTGCAAGTACATTTTGTATAAGATCTAGTTTTTAAAGTATGAAGCACTTCATTTAAAACACTGAAAAACTTCTAAAATACTTCTTCCATAGCTTTTTTTTACAGTACTGTATTAACTTCACAACTTTTTAACATCATTGTATTTATATCTAGATATAAAATTTTGGCCGGGGCACAAGATAAAGAAACATATAAAAAGAAGAAACAAAAAAAGCTTTCTGCATCTTATCATTTTCCCAACCAGCGTAACCTAAAACTGTTTGTATGAAACATTCAGTCTCTCCCCTCCTGCCAATGTGACATCTTTACAGCACATGCTTAGCAAATGAAAGCGCTGGGGAGGAAAGCTAGGCTAAGGATACCTCTCGTTTAAAGCACTGTAAATTCCTGGGCACCAATTTTATATTTTTAATAAGTCATTGGTAGTGTTTGCTGTGTCTGTCCCTTCATAGTCAATTTGAATGAGGAGTGCCAGACTCACAGCATTAAGACTTAGCTACACGTTGAAGGATGGTTAACTGTTTTTTTTTGTTTGAGAAACTCGGATGGCTAACTATGTTTAATAACTTTCAGATGCCATTCTTTATGTTGCAAGCTGTAACTTCCTAAAGATAAAGTGCACTTAATCAAGGCTTCAATAAATGTTTGGGCATCCAGACCAGCATTGTATAAATGTACCTAATTAATGTGATCTATGTTTGTTCAAGAAAGCACATTTCATTCTGGATCCTAAAACAGATTAGGAGAAATAAAGACAGTCTTGCCTTTAGCATTATTTTGGAAAGCCAAGTAGTTTAGTGGCACCTGACTACAGTATAAAAGTGTTATATTACATAAATAGCCACATACGGGGAATTACAGTAATATGTTTGAAAGAAGTTTCCATAAAGGCAATTCGTATTGCCCTTGCAGGTTTATAAATAAAATATAGAATGATGCATTCAACATCCTTTTGACACACAATATTAAATGCTAAAATCAAGGCGATTATTTCGGTTGCAGCATGCAGCATGCAGCATGCAAACACAGTGATAATTGCTAATAACCCCCCCCCCCCCCCCCACAGGGTTATAGCCCTGTGGTAAGGAATAAGACAAACAGTCATGCGAGGTATTTGGAAGCAGCCGTACAAATATGCAAAGACAGGGTCTCGTTGAGGACATCACGCGTCGCCTTCTTTCTCTCCGCTAAGCTGTAAGCCTACACGATATTAAAGGACATTCAGGGCCACTTGGGACACAGCTGCTCATTATTGAAAAATTCCACTGCTTGATGCTGAGGGCAAGAGGGCTAACCCCCTCATCTTGAAGAGTTTACTGTCTCTCAAAAGATACTGGATTAGTTGGGGGGGGGGGGTGCTGTCTCTGTTTTCCCCTGTTTCACTTGCCTTTGGGAATATTGCTCCGGAGAGGGATGTGTTTGAATAGGATTTAATTAGTGGGAATCAACCCCGAGATTATTGCGGAGAACCTGTTTACTCAGCAAAGCTCCAGACTAAGCCTAAAATCAAAATGAGTCTGAAAGGGGACAATCTGGTGCAGCACTGGTTTAGGCATTGTTCGGGATGTACTGAACTAGTCTGCTTACATTCTCTTTTACATGACACTGGCAGCATTGCTGTGCCATAGGGGAAGAGAAACTGTTCCACCAAACCAGGAGGCTTTTCATAACCCGATTAGCTAACCTGCTGTTTTGCATTAGTAGCTGGTGCTGGTAAAGGTGTGAAATGTAGGAATGTAGGTTAGTATGCTACCATATTGCATACTTTAAAAGCACCCTCTGATCACATTCAAATACAGGGCCCCAGAATTGCTGCCCCCTCCACCGACGCTGTCTAATTAACATTCAGTGTGGCTCGCTTCATCCCCAATCTCTCCTTGTAAGTTTCTGGCTAAACAATATTAAATTAATATTTAATGGACACAGTCAAAAGTCGCACCTAGATGCCAACTGCAAAGCAGACACGGGCTGCTTTTAAATCACAAGAGTTTGAGCAAACAATTCCCTCTCGCCCTCTTCCAAGTCTTGCAAGGCTTCTTTCACTAGTAGGTGACGAGCGGCCTTTGGAAGGCTAAAGGGAGCAGGAAAGGTGAGGCATGATATGGTGAGCGCAGAGCAGATTCAAATACTTGCTGATGTTCTTATGTACACAGAGCGCTGGCATGCTTAGAGATGGGACTAGCTCCTAGTAACAGCTCTCAAAGCAGGTTGCTTGGGATCTGTTCCTAACTGCAAAATATGAATCTCTTGCTATTTCCTCTTCCGGTCCCCTCTATATATATACACACACACACACACACACACACACACACACATATAATCCTAAAATTACACCCATCGCTAGAAGAACCAGCCTCTTTCATCTTAAAAAGTAATCATTTACTAAACCTGCTCAAAATATAAGCATGTCATGCCCCCAAGGGCTTGTTCACAAACTGTTTAAGAGGGGTTTTCCTAGGCAACATCACCTTAGTAATGTGTTTTTTTTGTTGAAAACAAAAACAGTCAGGAAAAAAAAAAAAAAAAAAGTTCTGATCTGGCCCTTAGATTGTTCTCTGCAAAATCACGTTGCCATGGCAGCTCTGGCTGCTTTCAAAATATGAAACCTCCCTCTGATGAATGACCTAGAACGTCCCAGCGTGAGCCTGCTATCCTACACTGCGTACAGACATTCTTGTCTAAAGGATATGTTAAGTGTGAATCCAAGCTCATTAACCTGTGGGACGCTTGGAGTAAAGTTCATACCTAATGCAGCTACGATGATACATTTTGCAGCCGGGTTCATTAAGACAGTGGCTTGTGCACACGGTGTCATAAATCCCAAAGTAACCAATGCCGGTTGTCTTTGGACGGCACCCAGAAACAAATCCAGCGCTAAGGCTTGCAGTGAAAACTCTTTTTCTAAACAGGATGCTTTAAGACCCATAGGCCAGGGATTACTGCTGAGATTAGCATGCAGAAACATATTTGAATTTCTGATCAGCACGGAGCCCTCAAAGAAGCCAGCCCCAGATTAGCAGGTGTTGTGTGACAAAGTTACACTAGCCAAACAAATATGTCTTTCACTGTGAAGATCTGGCTAAGAATTTGTGGACATCACCATGGAGACTTAACCTAGGCCTTAAGCCTAGGAGAGCAGTCTTTTCAGAGGAATGTGTAAAATTAACTGAATGGGCTGCGTCTTGGAAGCAAACCCTGCGCGGAATTAAATACATTAAAGAAAAATCTACCGCTAATGCATTCACGCCACCAAAGTGCAACCCAGACGGTATTACATTCAATTACATTTGAAGCAGTTTGATAAAAGGTTATTATTTTTTTTGATTTCTATGGAAATCTGATCAAACCGGAGTATGACAACGGGTAAAGAGAATTTCAATTACAGCAGTTGTCTTCATGTGAATAAAACCACACCACGCTTTTGCACCTGTGGTTCCGCTGCACTGCTGCCATGCTCTCCTGACAGAGAAGAGGAGGATGACAGCGAAAGAAAACAACATCTGCCTGCGTCTCGGATCCAACTGACCTTTCCTGCACACCTGTCAGCTCCTTGGCTGCTGATGTAGACTCCTTGCACACGAGTCTTACTGATATTAAAAAAAAAACACACCACTCGTCCCAACTGAGGCTGCTGAATCCAAGCAAACCGTTTCATGCGACAAGTTACAGAGCAAACCAATAAGCAGCTTTATTTTTTTATCGTTATTATTGTTAACTACATTGTGTATAGCTAGAGAATTGTCCCCAAAATGTACAACATATCCAACCTAATAATAACCTATTAAAAGATAGTAACACAAACATGTAATACACTGACTACTGAAGCAGTTGATATTATTGCTTTATTTTCCTTTTTTTTTGTACATAAACTCACAGTGACTCCAACACTATAGGAGTGCTGGCCAGTATTAGGTTTTAAGTGGTACTTAGCTGAATCCCTGGGTACATATTAAATAGTCCACAGTTTTGAAAAGGAACACCAGTTTTCTGAACCCTTTCATTAAATATATATACCGATAGTTATAGACTGTATGATTGAAGCATCTAGGATAGAAAATAAAGTGATACAATTCACAGACTTCTCTTTAAACGTTAGATTAAGATACAAATTACATGGTCTGAAACTTGATCGCTAAGTGTCTCATTAGGGTGAATGTGGCTTTTCAGTTGTATTATATTATAGTTTGCCTGTGAGGCTTCTTATTGCTCGTAATTACAGTTCATCTAAAAAATAAAAAACTTAATCGTAAATTAGATACATCGAAGAGCAATGAATTTGATTACTTTTTTTAATCTAGCATTTATTCTTCAGGCACTAAGAAGTTAAGTCACCAAAACGGTTTCTACGGTAACAAAGAACATATTGAACCATTGAAATAGAAAAACAAGCTGTAAAAAAAAAAAAAAAAAAAATGCCAAGGAATCATTTTTTTGGTCTTGGTGCTGAATTGAACTGACAGGATGCCTATCGCACTCTAGACACACAGCGCCGTAAATAAAACGAACCCTAAAAAATAATACAAAAAAGAAAAGCTGTAAGAAACTAGGATAAACAATAAGGGGATTGTGTCTGAACTGCTGCATGCTTGCTGAAACATGTATCATGTGTCTGAGATCTAGGTGTTTCATCTTCTTCATAGGGGAGGGGGTGGGGGGTGGGGGTCTTTTCCATCTTATGTTACTGTGTTGCTATTATATTTGTGTCTTCCAAGTATGCATTTTGCCCCCAAGAAATTTGGCAAAAAAAAAAAAAAGTGTCTTATACCCTCACTCTTTTTACATTAGAAGGAGAGCGATACGAAAAATGAATGTGTGCAGGTCACCCCAGTCAAAGAACAGGTCCCACAGAATTACCCTGAAGCCTTCAAGGGACTGCGCGGCAAGGTGGGGATTTTTATTTCAACACCATTCGCCTGAATTGCACAGAGCTCTGGAATTTTCAAATATAACCCCCCCCCCCCCCCCAACACAATCAGGCATGGGCTGCCCCGCACCTCACTAGAGTAGTCTATTTAAAAGCAGTGGATCTGTCTAGTCCGTGTGGAAGGAACAGGAGCTTTACAGATTGATTACATTACTGCTCGAGTTGCTTTGTTCTGTACATGTCAATACTGGCAGGACGATGCACTTGCTTTAAAGACAGAAGACACCCGACGACTTGTTATTTTTTTTAAACTGTCGACTGTGAGGTTCGGTTTTAGGATTAAAGAAAGCCTGACATCCATATTGAGAAACGAACGCGCGTAAATATTATTACTCCACGCAAACAAGACATGTGTCAGTTAGTCTGCCAGCGGTCCTGCTTCACTCTCCCTGACATCATGGTAGGGCTGGTGTTGTCTGTGTATTGGCACGCAAGAATTTACATCACGCTATTGGTGTTCAGGTACATTTCTAATGAGGCTGAATTACAATTCCAAGGAGATTTTTGGATTTGGTTTTGTTGGTTGTGACATCATCCCAGTGTGTGCCCTAACATTGGGAAGCACTACCCTGACCCTTCTTCATTTTCCACTGGCTAGATTGTGACTATATCGTAATGCATTTCATTTTCAAATGAACACCGATGACAAGATATAACAATCTACTGCAGCGGCACATCACCATTGCAGATGGGCTTATTTAAAAACCCAGATGCCACACAGTCAATCCCTGTCGAGCCCCTTTCAGGACGTTAGTGATCAGAAAGCATCACGGCTCCTTCTGGGGTCTTATTGTCATTTCTTCTGGCTAACACCTTATTTTTTTTTTTTTTTTTGCTGCTGAAAAAAAAAAGCAGCTGTTTTTTTAATGCTTTATTTTACGGAATGACGAATGGCGATACTTAACCTTCGAGACACACACACACACACGCACACACAGGGGAGGTCCCGGCCGAACACCAGAGCACCCCGCTGCCCGGGGGCACCAGCTAAGTGCTTAGGGGTAAAGGGCACACACCTCCCACCGGCCTGAGGAATCACCAAGGTGTCAGATTTTCCAAAAGGGCAGTCTGGAGTGTAACACCTCAGCTATGATGGAAGGACCCCTGCGAGGTTGACCAGCATGGCCTGAGGCCCGGTGTCATCCCCTATTCTAATGACAAGCCCTGGGGCTGCCTGTTCCTTTTTTCCACCAGCTTACTCCATTCCCAGGTGCTTTAGCGGCTTGTTCAGCCACCACTGGTGTCACCAGCTACACAATAAAGCCCCCTAATGCTCCCCCTAAGGCTTTGGCTTTCTCTCCCCACTCTCCCATTATTCCTACCAGCAGCAGCGGAGTTACAGCATGCAGCAGCCTGTGTCTTCCCCCCCCCCCCAGCCTTTGTCTGCCAAAAAGAAAAGAAACGGGGGTAATTATTTAAATTCACCACCAGGACAAATCGCTGAATGATATCCCTATCTGCCAGTCCAAACGGGATGAAATATTTAAGTTTTACGACAAAAACGGCAACGCGGTCCATGTGGTGGGAAGCTGACGCTCATTAGGCTTTGTGATCAAAGTGTTATTTTGTGCAACTTTAAAAGGGATTCAAAATTCAAAATAAAGAGGCATGCAGCTCTTTGGTGCTTCTGTTAAGAAATGTACTGGCAAGATGGGTATTACAATAAAACGGTCTTTCAAAGGAGGTAGAAGACAACACTGGGGCTAAAGCTATTTAGTGTCAAATAAATCTGGTTATGAGATGCTGCCAATGCAATGACGGCCATCGCTTTTGATCACTTTTTTGTTTGAGGACAATAGTCCCGTGTTACACTTTAAAAGAGTCAGAGGAGACGAGGTCTCTCAGAAAAGCTGCACGCTGTCAAATGTGTAGCTAATTCAATCAGCAAAGAGCATGCATCCCATAGCAGAAGGCTTGACATTTCCATCAAAGCCTGACGACCGATAACACAATGCATTAGCATCCAAGCCATAAAATCTTTCTGTGTGAAACTGACTGCTTTTTGGCTTAAAAAGAGGAGTTTTTTTTTCTTCTTTTCAAGTGATGAACAGCAAAGTGCATTTTCTGCCGACTATTTTATTTGTTCAGTCTTCATCATTTAAATATACCTGGAAATATTGATTGATTGATTTAAATTATTACATCAGTTATTTTAAATCTTAGAAATCAAAAAATACAGCCCATAATATAACATAATATAGTATAATTTAACACACATTACATGCTGTATGTGATTATTTAAAAAAAAAAAAAGCTGGTATAAAATAAATGTAGCAATATTCTCAATTTACTTTTATTGCAGAAATCACACTGCTTGCTAGTTTTTTGTACACTACACAAATTGTGTAAAGTATTACAAACATAAAATTACTGCTAATTATTACTATTATTATTATTATTATTATTATTATTATTATTATTATTATTATTATTATTATTTCTAAATGAAACCACAAAGCCTCTTTTAGTTAATTAAAAACTAGTGTTTTATTTTTATTGTTGTTTTAAATGATACCTCTTTACTGTGTTTGTCTACGGTTAGGCTCAGTAATAAGATTATTTAGAATGTACTTTATCTTAGGAAAAAGAGGCTGACAAATAACCCCAAACTAATATGATAAAAGCCACTGCTATCACTGCCCGGCTCAAGTACCTTGAGGGTAACTAGTTATGACAAGGTAATAACACTGCTTGCATACGCTAGCCGATAAATTGGTTAGTTAAGCCATGATGGATGAGGGGAAAGCTAACCTTATTTTGAAAAACGCCTCTTGATTTCTGATCTCGTTTCTGCAGATAATGAATTAGATTTAATTAGCGATTCCCTGATCTAATTAACAGGTTGAGAAATCTAACCCTAAGTGAACCCCATCTAAATAATGTTTTTTTATTACTTTGAATAAGTGCTATTCATATTATATATATATATATATATATATATATAATTTAATTTTTAATGAAAGGTAAGAATGAGTTTACATAATAACCTGAAAAAATGCATATGCGAAAAAAAAAAGTCGCACAAATGCTTGCATGATGTGTACTTGCACACAGAATTTTTCACACAATGGGTCTCCTTGCCTTTCCGTGACACGTAAAAGCCTGAAAAGCAGAATGAATAATACAGCCGTGGTTTTCAAGTCATAAACGTAATTTGAGACGCTAATCTAAATTTGTATATTTAATAAACATGCCTTAGCCTTTCTGCTTCCAGTTTAACTGCGATATCCTCAGTGCTGTGTGTTGAAAAAGTCGATGAAGTCTGTTCCTGACTGGCCCTGTGTTACCTACTCTGCATACTTACAGCGTGCAGTAAGTATGTGCAGTTCTACATGCAGAAGCCGATTTTTCACCAAGTTCAGTAATTTGACAGGAAGGAGCACTAATGTTGAGATTTAATTACGGCTCAGCCTTTTTTTTTTTTTTTTTTTTTAATTAATTTTATGCTATTCAAATTTTTATGCTACCAGAATATATTTGATGCTGCCAGATATAAAAACAAATGCATATTAGTTTATGTTTGCAATTATAAAGACATAATAACCACCAGCTTCTAAATGAATGATGTATGCAAGGAATCACTCAGATTTACATACAGTGTCGTAAAATATTGTTTTAACTTTTTTTAAATGCCACTTTGAAAGTATAAATCAAAAGACATTATTTTCTCTCTCTCTCGTGTGTGTATATATATATATATATATATATATATATATATATATATATATATATATATATATATATATATATATATATATAACCAAAACCAGTCCAGTTAAGACAAAAAAAAAGAAAAAAATACTTGCAGCTGAAAAAATGATCAAAGCGTACATGTGCAATCCAGTTCAGATTCATTTCACCATACAGTACAGTCTACTTCCAAAAAGATGGAGCTAGCTCAACTAGAAAACAACCTATCCTCTATAAAAGCAGTTCCAAACCAGTTGTGTTTGGGATCATATTGGAAACACATGCATAGAAGCTTACTATTTTTTTTGTGGGGCGGCCAAAAAATTACCAACAGCAATAAAACCATAATGCATTACTTGAAAACTCAATCACGAAATCTGAGCAAAGCGAAAGAAACTCCTTAGCCTGGAATAAGATGTTAAGTTTTATTCCAAAGTAACAGTTTGGGCAAAAATACAATCTACTACCGCCAAAGCAAACGACTAAAATAGTCTAAAAAATGTTCTTAGGCTCTAATAAAGGGAGATAGAGTCTCTTCTAAGACAGCGGTCTTAATGGTGTGCCAGTCTAAAGGAGGGGGCGAGGATGGTGTATATTAGTACTCACCATTATAGCACTAATGTTTGTGTATAATCAATCCATCTTTATTCCATTACAAACAGCCGACCCAACCAACAGCAAAGAGTCATTCATTTGCTGGGGGGGGGGGGGGGGGATAAGGGGGGGGGTCACACCTTTCCCCCTGTCCAGCCCGCCTTTTTATTTCCCCTCAAAGCTCATCTGAAGTGGATACAAGCATGGAGCTGTGGAAAGCTGAAGGCGTCAATTAAATGATAATTAGGGCCATACTTCATCAAGTGATTGATAGCGGTCTACCAGGCCCCAAACTCCATCTTGACACATACTAATCACCCAGACTAGCTCCTTCACTTGAGCCTGAGAGGGTTTCATCTCGTCTCAGCAGATAATCTGTTCAGCTTGAGTGTGATCTCGTGCCTTGGGTGCAGTTTCTCGGGGCTCTAGGGGTGAAGGCTTTTGTTGTTGTTGTTGTTTTTGGTATTTTTTATTTTTATTTTTTATTTACTGTTGCACCAGAGCCAAGACGAATCTAACAAACACTCCCATTGACAGGGTTCATCGTTCTTCCTTTCTTTCTTTCCCAAGAAGAGTATGTGTGTTTTTTTTAACATTATAACACAAGCTGACAATTCCAAGTATGTGTCAGCTTACTAATTGATCAAGCATGCCAGTGCTTTAAAAGACACTTTGATAAACAGACCTGGAAAGAGCTGATTTACGGGTGAGAATATTCACAATACTGCACTGTGCTACGTGTCACGTTTTTAATTGGATTGTGTAAGTGCCAAGACTAATAATAATAATAATAATAATAATAATAATAATAATAATAATAATAATAATAATAATCATGCCAGCAGTATACAAATAAATATGTATAGCAATAATATTAATCACAATAACCTCATCATAGTTATTTGGCATTTCAAACTCATTCTTTTTTTTTTTTACAAAGACATGTGAGGTTATTAAGGGAGCGGGGAGTCAAAGGTAAACTGTGTGTTTGTCTTTTCTGAAGAACATTTTCTTTCCTCCTATGTAAGAAAAATCTTCTCAGTGTTTAACTTTGTCATATAGGGCATTGTAGACCTCATTACTTAAAACACCCACTTGAGTTGAGCCCTTTCAGAATCATTATCTAAATTGGCTACATGTCATTAGGGTATCCTTTACTCCCCCCCTCCCCTCCCCCCTAATAGAGCCCTTTGGGGTTCCTTGTTTGGTAATTAACCCTCCGAGGGTTATAAACAGCACTGTTTTCAAGGGATTTTAAAAACAGGCAACGCTGTGCCACCATTTACCATGAACTCATATTGCTTTTATTCACCCACAGGCTGTAAAGCGCTTCCCGGATTTGAAGCTTCATTATTAGAGGAGCCATTCTGCTGGAGTGCTTACCTTACTCAGGTCTCACTCATTGTATTAGAAGGGTCCCTGGAGAGTTATTAGAATGGCTTCAAATACGGTATGAGACTACTTTTCTCTTTTTTTCCCGTTATTGGAGGAACAGCAATTACAGTAAATAAAATCTGTGAATTTAGTTTTGCCAGCCATGGGATTGTTCTCTCTAACATTATGGGGGAATATTTAGATATTCTTTAATAAATACATGTTCTTTCAGTATTAACTACAAATAAGATTCAGCACATACACCCACCTACACACAGTATATACCGGGTGATTAGAAAGTAAGTTTACCACATCAAGGCACCCTATCATTGATGTGGTAAACTTACTTTCTAATCACCCTGTGTATTGTAGTGCAGTCCTGAGGCCTTAATATATGGTTCTAAAAGGCCTACAACAATAGTACTTAAAAGACTAATAATGAACTAGTTTATCTCAGCAGAAATTAGCGTAGTAATAATGTATCTTAGCAAAAAGTCACTTTGAGGAGAAAGTGTCAGTTTGCTATGAACTCAAACCAGTCTAAAATCAGCAGAGCCATAGAAAAAAAAATGCAACTCGTCACATAGCTAGCCTTATGTCAATAAAATCAAAATGGCACTTTCCCTCCCTTTTCTTAATTAACGTTGTCAATCCTCAATCCTCCGCGTTTCCTAACGCAGCATGACGTCTGGATTCTTC